>NC_084975.1:30951174-31020727 GCF_963691925.1 Scomber scombrus | reverse complement strand
ATCTAAATACAAATGATACAAAATGCACATGCTACATAACCACAGCGTCCTGGGCTCTAATCCTCCCGAGGATCCGTGTTACGTGCCACGCCACACCCTCCTGCCCTCCCGCCACCACCGCCAACTGCTCTATTTTTTTTACGCTCTTACTTCAGATTTAGATGCTGTGGCCAATTAGATTCACTAAACTCCGCTCGGCGCTGCCGCTGATCAGATCCAGCATGGACACCGACCGACCAACACAGCTGCCACTGACGTTTTGAGCCTTCTCAACACTGCCGGTGCACACTGGGTGGAAGACGATCATTGGATAAACACAGAGACTGTATGAGCAACACATGTAAAACACAAGACGCAGAATCTAACTGAGAAAGAGGCGAGACGGTAAACGTATAGAAGAGGGCTTGTAGAAGTTTGGAGGAGAGATTGTTGGGTGACTTTGCCCTGCAGGTGTGACAGGGGAAGTTCAGCTTATCAGATTGATGGAGACTGTCTCGCTTATACGGGTGGGGGGAGGAAAGAGAAGAGAGAAGGAGGTGGGAGGAGGAGGAGGAGGAGGAGGAGGGGAGTTTGGCAGAAAAGTGTCTGTCGACTCCTCCTGATACCTGCCTCCCTGTCTGAGATGATATGGGAGATAATATTGATAATATTAAACGCAATAACTGTGTCTCCAGCTCCCCTCCCTCGCTTCAGCCCCTGCAGGATAAAATCAATGTGCCATTCAATGTGATTTATAGCTGAAAATAATGGCACTGTTTAGGCAGGGGGGGAGGTGTGTGTGTGTGTGTGTGTGTGTGGGTTTGCTTGCTTTAGTGTGTGTACAGTATGTCGCCACATATGAGTGTTTGCGTGTGGAGGAGGAGGTTGAAAGGTGGACGTGATGTGAAGATGGATGGTGTGTGTGTATGTGTGTGTGTATGTGTGCTTCTCCCTCTGTGTGTGTGTGTGTGTGTGTGTGTGTGTGTGTTTTGATTTATTTGACGATGCAGATCCAATCTCTCAGCTGTTACATTAATAACAGCAGAGTGTGAGGGCGTCACGTGGTAACGCCGAGGCCGTTTATGGCCGGTATCGATCGGGGGCCGCTATCGCTGTTTATCGGAGCGGGAATGCAAGGGTAAACACGGCCTTTGTGCAGACAGGCGAGGTGTTATCGGGGTGGAGGCTGAAGACGGGGGCGGGATTTGGGGCGGGGGGGGGGGGGGGGGGGGGGGGGGGGGGGGGGGGCGTGAGGAGGAGGGTAGAAGTTAGGAGGTAGAGGGGAAGTGAATTTATCTTATTTAGAATTGAGGGTGTTGTAAAGATAATGACTCTTTCTAACACTCTGCATTCTCACAGCAGGTATCATTCATATTTTCTACAACAACATAATATCATACTTTACTTTTTTCATCTCACACAGAAATGACTCATTTCTAAACTGTCTGTATGTTCATCTGTAGATACATTTTTCATCAATGTACAAAGACTATCTATTTATCTCCCCCACCACCATTCCCGCCCCACCCTTCCATAAATAAATAAAAAAAATGTAGTGCTAAAAAAAAAACCCATCACCTGCAGTAAACTTGCTTTGTTAGCCTGGTTAAATATTAAAGTATCATATGGATCTATTAGTTTTAGGCAGCTACATATTTTGCATGTTTAATATAAACAAAACACATATCAACACTATCAAAGTAAAGTGATGTTGGTACAGATGTGGTGTGTGATACTGTAGCACCACAGTTCCTTTTTCTCTAACCACACCTCCATTCATTCATTCACCACTCCCTGCATAACCATTACTCAATAATACTTCATAGCAAGCAGTCAGTTGGGTTTTTTGAGACAGAATCATACTAATTTACCACTGTAGCTGACAGATGTCATATTCATAGTCATTTTTACATCTATCTAAGAGGCACCACTTTGACACAAAACTAGATGCTGAAAACCACACATTTAGTTTGTAACTCACTCAGAAAGTGAAACAGGAGATCATTGATAGATGCCAGTAAGTATCTTGAATCACTCGTACATACATTTAAGACTAACCTATCTGCACTGAGAGCTTCTTGCATGAGTGATATCTTGTATGATATTGGCTCATATTTAGTATGATGTCTATCAGTCCCACTGACTCTCACCATAAAGCCATTAAAGTGAAGACATTAGTCGCCTAATATACAGTGTGTTTAGTGGATGCACCTCATTTTATGATCCAAACAGTACTTTTAACTTGTTAGCCTACACAAGACCAACAAATAATTCACTTGCAACAAGAAGGAAAAGTCATTTTTATTAGGAGCAGCCTATGAGATTCTTAAAAAGTTGCCTTCACCCTCAGCTGAAATCCCTTCCTTAAAGAAAAAGAGTTTAATGATAAGTAAGGTGACTTATTCCATTATTAGTGAGATTAATAAGAGAGATGTTTGTGATCCGGCTCTGTGCAGTCAGCTTTTGAGTCATCCTAACCCTTGGCCTGTTGATGATGATGCAAGACTGAGAGAACAAGAAGAGAGCGATCTTGAGCTCAGATAGCCTGAGGTGCTGTGATGTAACTATTAATCTAATCTAACTAATCACTCCTGCTAATGGGGAGGGACATGACGCTGCGATGAACCCGCTGATAACTGCAGCGCAGGCAAAGTTCAGGGTTCACGTTATCATATACATGCAGGTATAAATGCATCATATACACAGGATTGAAGCACAAACACACACACACACACACACACACACACACACACACACACACACACACACACACACACACACACACATACACAGGTTCTGCCACGTGCAGACACACACACAAACACACACACACACAGGTCCTGCCACATGCAGACACACACACAAACACACACACACACACACACACACAGGTCCTGCCACATGCAGACACACACACACACACACACACACACACACACACACACACACACACACACACACACACACACACACACACACACACACACACACAGGTCCTGCCACATGCAGACACACACAAACACAAACACACACACACACAGGTCCTGCCACATGCAGACACACACACACACACACGCACACACAGGTTCTGCCACGTGCAGACACACACACACACACACACACACAGGTCCTGCCACGTGCAGACACACACACACACACACACACACACACACACACACACACACACACACGGAGATCTCTTTGATCAGCGAGCAGGAGGCTAATCAGCTTGATCAATGGCGGGGATATCAATGCTGATTACAGGAACACAGGCAGCCTCAGTCGCTACTAAAGGTGACAGGCCAAGAGGAGGAGATGCACAGATAGAGTCATGAGACCTCCCTACAGTCAGCATAGGGGGGAGAGAGAGAATGACAGAATGAGAAAGTAGCAGAAGAAAAGGTGGGGGGAGCAAAAACAGAAAGAGAGAAAGAGAGAGAGAGAGTGTCTCTGATGAGTCTTTGATTCTCCAGAGTTGCAGTCAGAATCAAAGGGTCCATCTCTGCGTGGCGAGGTGTTGTGTTACACAGCTCGGCGAGTCATTTTCGCCGCCTTTGATCAACAGACGGGAACAGACACACACACACACACACACACACACACACACACACACGTGCGCGCACACACACACACACACACACACACACATTTAGACACACACCGACGTGAAGGGTCCAAGGCCGAAGTTTAAAATCGAAGCTGTCAGGATGACTGTAAACGTGATTGTGTGTGTTGTGTGTGTTTTGTATCCAGAGCCCAGGACGCAGGACTTTAGAGGAGGCCCCAACGAAGAAGACGAGGACGGAGAGGAGCAAGGGCCGACACACAGCGGTGGGGAGGAGGAAGAGGACGGGGAGGAAGAGGAGGATGTGTTACAGTGGAGGGGTCCAGGTTAGTACGAACACACACACACACACACAAACACACACACAGTAAACGGGTCATGAGTGATCAGGTATTTAAGTTCAGTGTCAAACTAATGGAAACTGAACTTTCACAATAAAATGACATGTGTGATATTCATATTGAAAGTGTTATTTTCGTGATCATCATGAGACACTGCACAAATATTCTGGTGAAAACGTTTGTAAAAAGGTTCAATTTTAAACTCAACGATTCACCAATGTTTGATTTACATTCAACTCATGTTAGAATGTTTTATATCCTACGACCGAAACTACACCCGACTTGTCATTTTTCATCTACTGCGATACTTTGTCAACTCCAAGTTTATTCCTGTGTTGTTTTCATACTTGAGGGAGCTGAAGACAGAACACAGTACGTACATGAGAGGCTTCTTTGATCAGAGCTGTTAGTGTTTTATTTTATCTTGTTCAAGCTTTTATAGATTTTCTTCAAATTAGCTTCTCGCTTTGTTAAACTCATTTCATCTGAAAGGAGAACTCTGATAATATTCTATATTTGTTATTGTCAACAAGCCTGTAAAGACCAAAAAACCCCCCACAATGAATTGATCTATTTAGTGCTGTTTGTTGTATCTTATTCCTCTGTGCCATGGAGCTCCACTGTTGTCCAATAAACAGATAAAAACACATGAGTGAGCCACAAATACTCACTAGAGCACCAAATGTGGATGCTTCCGCTGCTGAAAATAGTCCCCAACAAATGTACAATTTCCTTCTGCTTGAGTAATGTTTTGTTTAAAAAAAAAAAAGAAAAAAAGAAGATACACACCTTACCAGTAGGATAAAGTAAAAATAAACTGAAATAAAAGACAGTAACAATAAACAAACTACATCACACAAAGCTAGTCTGTAGAAATGAGATTTCAACCTCGACTTTTGAACAGCCCCACCTGAGGATCTAGGAGGAAGTAGACGTGTGGAGGAAAGGGCTGTCAGTCAGCTGTGGAAATGTGAGAAAGAAGCCATTGCACAACCAGCTGCTCAAACACCAACACTCACTCATATCCTGGAGAGGGTGGTGGGGGGGGGGGGTATCTTTAATATACTGGTCTCAACACTGTCGCCACTCAAAAACATTAGTACTCTAGAAAACTCAACACTCAAATATAGATATATATATATATTAGTTCATGACAATTACAGCTCTCTTGATACGCCCCCACACCCCCCCAACCTCCCCACACTCATACTCAACATCACTAGTCAGAAGACACAGGATGGTGGTGTTTGATGTAAATTCAGTGCCGTCTGTACTCCAACATCATCTCAGCTCTTACTGTAACGTGCTCTGAAGGGGACCCTAGCAGCTCTGTATGCAGTGTGTGTATGTGTGTGTGTGTGAGAGAGAGAGAGAGAGAGATTCTTCTGTGTTGTAGCCTCTTCTTCCAAATGTCTTTTCAGGATCCGTCGTGTTGTCCTCCCCCTGTAAGGAGAAGACATGAATGTGACAGAGGCTGGGGAGGAAATTTATTCAACTCGTAACAAAAAAAAGAAAGAAAAAAACCCCCAACAACACATACACATAAACACACAGAGGCGGCTAAGAGGAGATAACAAGTAAATCGCCATAATTTTATTATTTATTTCCTCTCTTATCGAGGTTTGTTTGGTTATTTATTTCTCTCTGTCTGTTGTCTTCAATGAGTTAAACAATGCAAGAAGATTACCGCACTATCTCGCCATTATTTCCTTTTCAAGCTGCGCACGTTTCATGTGCGTCCGTGCACGTGCGTCGACCGCGGTGCGAGGCGCGCGTGCGTTCACGTGAGCGCGCACGTGCATTTTTTTTTAATTCCTCTGGTGGGGAAGAGAGAGAGGATGTGTTCATTATCGTCCTGTCCCAGCCTTGTCCCTTTAACAGTAATTGGAGCGATATTAATTGCCGCGCGGTGGCTGGTTGATGGTAGCACCATGATGCTGCACTGATAGGGACCCTCACTGACTCTCTCTCTCTTTTTTTTTTTTTTCCTCTTCCTCTCCTCCTCACAAACTAACTGGCGGGTGAGCGAAGAGGAGGAGGAGGAGGAGGGGGGGGAGAGAGAGTAAGGGAGAGAGATAGCCCCTCTATCAGCTCCGGAGCAGGCGCTGTCTTTATCAGGAGCACGATTGTTGGCAAAAGGAAACTTTTGACCGGTCTGAATTTTTCTCTTATCGTCAACCCCCCCCCTCCCTTCACCCCCCTTCTCCCTCTCCCTCTTCTTCCACCTCCCCCCTTCCTCCCTCCCTTCCCTTCCCTTCCTTCCATCCATCCACCTTCTCCTCCTCCCTCCTCTGGTCTCTCCATCACCGCTAACAACCCCACTAACAACCCTACCTCCTCCCTCCTCCAACAACCTCTCTTTTTCTCTCCTCCATCTTTTTCATTGTTTCTCCTTCTTTCTTTTCTTTTTTTAATTTCCTCCCCCCCACCCCCACCCCCACCCCGCGCCCCGTCCGGCGCGTCACAACTGGGGACGGCAGCAGCTAATGTGCTCTTGTTCATACAAAACGTTCTCCATGTATCAGACGTTTTCCCATAAACAGATGAGAGAGAAAGTATGGAAATAACAGGTTTTATCTCCTCTAGGACTGTTGGCATTCCACTCGTTTCTCACTGTTGTTGATTTTAGACACTCGCTCCCGGGACCAGAATTTTCCTGGCTTTTAATCTTAAGGGAGGGGGCGGAGTTCAGTTTGAAGGTTTGTAGTGTCACTACAACCTTTACATATTATCACCTTGTTTGTTTCATGTGCTTTTTTATACTTAGCTTAGTTTTTATTCCAGGTTCTGATTGGTTGAATTTGGTTTTTTTTTTGTTTTATGTTTCTTTCTTTTCTGTATATGACGTTTAAATCTGCAACTTCCATCCTTACATCACTGAAAACAGACAAACTCAGAAGGGTCGGGGAGTATCAGTGCTCAGTTAGCTAGCTGGTTGACCTGGTGCCTGTATGACTGGATGTATTTGCCTGTTCCAGATTTTTAGGTGTGAGGATTTGCTACTTTTATCATCTCAAATTTTACAATCTGAACTGTTACTTAAGCCAGTTAGTTTGGGCTCTGGGAACTCCTCATTGTTCTCTGTTTTCCAATCTTTCTGGAACCATCATTAAAATTGATGATCACCAGAATAATCAATGTTAAAAATAAATATTAAGTATCAGCAGCTTTGGGGGAGTTTTGATATATACATATTTTCTGGCACTCTTGGGCAAAATGGTGTGAAATGTGAAAGAGTGCTTGAAGAATCTTTTCTTTGCTTGTGTGAGCAGTTCTTTTTTCATCTTTTAGAAAACAGAAAAGTAAAGAAGAAGAAGACAAGAGAAGACTGGGTCTCTTCAGACTTATTTTGGACTGGTTGTTGATGATTTTCTTAGGTGGAGATGATGATTTTGGTCAAGATCAGATTAGTCACATGTACATGTAGTGGCTGCTGTAGTCTTAACTGAATATATATATATACATACTATCTGCATCTTCCAGCCCTCTGCAGCTCCTTGTTTTGCATTAATATTGGAATTACACACAGCAACAACACGTATGTCACATTGTTTGAAGGTTGTGTGAGCTTGATTCTGCTTGAATAACCTTTATTGAAATTGTCTCTAGACACAACCCAATATGTTTACAGTCAGTGTGAGCTCTATATAGTGTGAGTACCTTGCAGAAAGATTCAAATGTCTAGAATGAGTTAACACAGTGTACATGATTAATAAAGAAATATAAAGAGCCTGTCCAGCTTAATGCTCAACTGCATGTCAAACTAATTGAGCATCATTTTAGTAGATTTATAGACTCTGATGTAGCCTTGGCTTCACTGACTTACGATGGATGTATCTTTTCCTTCCTTTCACCCTTTTACAGACATTTTTTTCCGTGTGTGACATACTCAGAGTTTCCCTGTAAGACTGTAGACAATCTAAGTGGAGACAACGTCAGGTAAACAGAGAGAAGGTCCCAAATCTAATCTTCTTTCTTCTACACCTTGTCTGCATATATTCCTCTTTCCTTCCTTTACCATGTCTTCCCCCCCCCCCCCCCCCCCCCTTGCGCTTCACCAGTGCAGACAGTCAGTCTTCACCTCTTTCCATCCAGCTCTATTCGTCCACTCTCCAGTCGTCACGTTTCTGGGTGCTGAGGTCCTAAAGTTGACCTGACAGACTATATTATAAATGCATAAATTAAACATTTCAAAGGTAAAAAAAAAAACACCACAAAACAAAACCCTGATTTCATTTAGTTTGAAATACAATAATTCCTAGATAGGAAAATGTCCCTTTCTGTTCTAAGCTTATGATGATAATCTCTTAATTTATTCAAATAATTTATTCAAATAATTCTTTGTGGCGTTCATTATGACTGTTCAGACGGGCTGATATTAACATACAACAGAGAAAACAACAACACAACAGTTTTTAATTCATCCTCTCAGCTCAGCGCTTTTCTTCCTGCTTCAAGATAATACAATTCATTACCGGACAACAGTTTTTTTTTCAATCGACACATTTGACATCGTTCTCCTCAGTTTGTAATGAGTTGTTTATATGTCAATCTGAATAAATTCCTTAGTCATAGATGATAGTCGAGGCGGCGCTTTTGTTGTATTTCTCCTGTTTTGTTTTTTTCTTCCTTTTCTTTTTTTTTTTTTTTTAACCATTTTCTGCCAACAGCGGCTATCAAAATGTTGGCTTTGTGGCTTCCATTGATATGAAGAAAAAAAAAAACATTAAAATTAAAGAGATGATAAACTTGGAATGGATTAGAGGCTTCAGCAATTTTCAGTTTATTTTCTCCGATGTGTACTTGGTCTTAAAACAATCAACTCTCTCTCTTTTCTCTCCCTCTCTCTCTTTATCTATCTATGTGTGTGTGTGTGTGTGTGTGTGTGTGTGTGTGTGTGTCCAGTCAGTTTGATGAGGGTGTGGTGGTGGCACCGAGTCTAGGAGAAGTCTAGGTGGGAGCTGCTCCCTATCAGGGATGGCATGATATGCTAAAGCCGTCTTTTTTAATCTACAGTGTGTCCATACTGCATGATATGCAAAATAAATTATGAGGAGAAGAAAAAAAAAAAAAAGAAGAAAGAAACTATCTTTTGAATGACCTTGCAGGCTGGAGGGTTCGATATTTTCTCCCTCGCTGCTTAAAATTCTTGATATGCAAATGGGTGTCACAGTAATCCCTTGTCATTTGCTAGCTGGCTGCCTGGCGGTCCCCACACATTCTCTCTTATAAATCCATTGTCAGTGGCCGAAGAGAAGCTGTAACTAAACAGCAAATATGTTTTATATCCATTACAATTTAAAAGCCATGGAAAAAAATATTTGCAACACCCAGCAGTTGATGAATATGGATTTTAATCTAATGATATACAGGAGCTGTCTTCAAGGACAGCCTTCATGTCTACAGCTCTTTAGTGTTTAGAGCTGCTGATTGGGATGCTAAATGATAGACAGAAGAGTGAGGGCATCATCATCTTGACAGCATTATGACAGGACCTCAGGGTTACATGCATCATCCTGTAAAAGGGGCTCATACTCCACCATCATGCTGAGATCCGTGTGAAAGTGATTGGGCTTTTAGAGTCAATGAATCAACACATTTATCTGCAACTATTTTTATAATAAAAAGTATGAATTTACAGTAAATAATTAGTAGTCTTGTTTAATACTTAAAATATATTTGAGCTCACAGTTCTGTTCGGTGTTGCTTCCCTGTTGTCAGGTTTCATTTATGACCATTTTGCCGAATGATTAAACATTTCAGAGAGCCGCAGCGGACAATTCCTTTATTTAAATTTTTATCATCACTCAATAATGTGCTGATTATTCTCTTTTTTCATTGAATAGACATTTGATGTATCAAATGTCAGAAAATAGAGAAAATTGACCGTCATGGTTTGTCAAAGCGCCAGGTATTCAGATCCAAAATCTAAAGATACATAACTCAAGACAAAGAAAAGCAGACAAACTGTTGGTTCAGTTTATGGAGCTGATATGTAAGCTGCATATGTGGTTTCTGGACTTCTGGAAAATATAAGTTACATTTTTTTTGCCTTTTCTTAAAATTGCATTTAAAAAGGTGTAAATGTCGCTGTCAAAAGTACATAGGTAGTAGTGGAGCATCTTGTAGCTTAGCTCTTTCCTCCTGGTGTGTGTGTGTGTGTGTGTGTGTGTGTGTGAGACATGGATGGCAAAAAAGTCCCTCTTTGGGCTGTCCAATCACAGCCACAGACACCTCGTCTCCCCCCCAGGAGCTCCGTGAAGCCAGCCGAGCGAGGCGAGTGTTTTCCTGCTTGCCCAGCACTCTGTTCTCCTTATCCTCCCCGACAGAGTCATTTAAATTACCTCCAATAAAGCATTATAATGGCAGCCGTAATAATGGTTATTATTATTTACCAGGCAGTGTGTGTGCGTGTGTGTGTTAGTGTGTGTGTGTGTGTAGTGGGTGGGTGTTGGGTTATCATACAGTAGTTAATTATAATGCGTAATTATCACCGCTGAGAGTCTCATTTATTTGGGGTGAGGAAAGGAAGACGTTGGCGGCGTTACATTTGCATACTGTGCACGGCAACTTCACCCACCGCCCACCCCCACCCCCCTTTTCTTTTTTTTTCTTTTTTTTTGAAATCACCACAAGCAGCACAAGGTGCACCCTCATCACTTTGTCCACATGTGATAAGAGCTTTGTTTCTCTCCATCTAGTCACGGATGGCTGAGTGCAGCGTTTGAAGGATAAGATGTTTGTGTAAAGGATTCCACTTTTCTGCACTGCTGACGGTTCCCTTGTTTCATTGTTGCGATATTCATATAAATCCACAAACTCCTGAAGCTAATATGGCCTGTTTTTCCTCCCGCTGAAACAAACATCAAGGACAACAGTATTTCTTCTTCTCTTGGCAAACAAACACACACTTTTAATACCATATTTATCAGAAATTTCAGAATCAACCCTTTTTTTTTGATAGTTTCTGTTTTCCTGACGCATTTGCAGCATTTAAGTTTAGATATCTGTGTGTGTGTGTGTGTGTGTGTGTGTGTGTGTGTGTGTGTGTGTGTGTGTGTGTGTGTGTGTGTGTGTGTGTGTGTGTGTGTGTGTGTGTGTGTTGCAATTAATGCGAGTTATCTGTTATCTGCTTGACCAGGAGCATAGACAGTTAACTCCTAGCGCTGAGACCAGATGTCATCTCCAGACTTAGCCAGGGTCAAAGGGGGTGAACTTTGGTTAGAGCGACAAAGATAAAAGAAAAGAGAAAAGAGAGGGCGAACTTGTTAGCGACAAGTGTAGTGAGGAAGAGAGGCAGGCGAAGGTGGAGGGAAAAAAGGGGGGTTGGGGGGGGGGGAGAGTAAAGGGACAGGTGAGAAGAACGTGTGTGTGTGAAAGAAGAGGCGGCGGCTTGGAATAAAGAATATTGAGTTTGCAGTGCAGAGATAACTAATGAAGGGTGAAAGAGGTGTGAAGGTTTAAGGATCAATGAGAGCGAGAGATGAGAGGTGAGAGAGATTTTTTTAAGAGCCGCAATTCAGATAGTGAAATTAGAGGTGAAGTGGGAAGTGGGTAAGGTTAAGATATAGAAAGATGAGGGAGATAGCATATGAAGAAATGACAGCGAGGCCATCATGTTGGCTCTGTGAGCAAAGGTACTCAAAACAGCACGGGACTGAGGCCGGTGTCATTTCAACACTTTTCATAGCTCTCTCTTGAAGGATCATTTCAGTATGAAAAAGAGTTTTATTTTCAGAATTTTGGCCATTTTGAAAAATCCGTTATAATCACATTACACACACCAAAGTAATGACTGAAATCTGGGGTTGCGGTAAGATCGCTACAACAACGCCAGACGATCAGACAGCTGTTTATCCAGATGATCCACGTTATTTAGAGGTGAAATATCAAAATTGTACTCCAAATGTCAGTAAAGACAGTTAGACCGACGCTTTTCTGCTTGCAGCGTTCAAATGCAAACAACATGTAAAGGCTGTTTACAGCGTGTTTTATGATGAAACTTATTTGGACAAAAAATGCCCTGATGAAGGCTGCAAGCTGAAATGTGTTGGTCTAACAATAAAGTTGTTGCTGGAGCGTTTACCTCCACTCTGCCTCTACAGTAAAAATAGTTTGGGCACAAATTGTGGTAGTATAGGGGTTGATTTTACAGTTCGCCTTGGTTTTCACCCTAATAAGTTTGGCTCAAGGGTTCAGTTTGCTTTAATCAGACTAATTATATCTCAGATGAGCACACATAGGGGTGTGGCGACAATCCTGCTGTCATAGAAAGGGGCCAGATGCAATGAGTCATACACATGGAAATAATATCACACACTTTTACAAAATAGAAGAACGTTTCAAAGAGACGTTGACATTCAGCACATGCACAGAGAATGAGATATCGATAGCTGTAAATGTTCAATCCAAAAATACATCCTTATTTCCAGCTGAAGCTAATATGGAGCTACAGGCTTGGTGCTTTTATAGACGCTGTTTCCTTGCTGAGCTGCATTGGAGGGACAGTAACAAACAGTGGAGAACAACTGCCCAACAGCTAACATTTGGATAACAGTACCAAATGGGCAATACTGGCCACATCTAACCCCTCTTTGCCACATATACAATCATAATACAATGTTACATATCAACCGTGAGCTCCAAGCAGAGCCTAGCCGACCCGCATCCATCCATCTCGTACCGTACTCTCACTTTTCTGTCTCTTTCTGTAACCTTCCTCCATATCTCCAGCCAGCAGACTCCCACGTCTCTCAGGAGGAGGGTGTCCCTGCGAGCTTCCCTGTCAATTCCACCCATCAATCAAACCGCTGTGGGGATGATGATTGGTTGTCGTGTGTCCAGAGGGCTTGTCTTGTCAGTGAGGTTTCAGACACCTTTGAAGTAGTCTGCAGTTTGAAGGGACTTTGTGGAGGCCTGTTTTTTTTCCCACCATCAAAACAGTACAGAAACAGTGTTGTATGTGGGTCATAGGCTATATATGAAGTTACAGCTAGCATGTGGTTAGCTAAGCTTAGTTTATCTTAGCATTAAGTCTAGAATTTAGGGGAAACGGCTAGCCTGGCTCTGTCCAAGTGCAACAAATTCCACCAATCAGCACCTCTAAACCTCACTAGATATTTTTAAAAAGGCATGTAAATATATTAATTTATTATACAATCCTTCATAATACAGTAGCCTTCTGTCCCATTGGGAACTTAACTGCAGCTGTTATTCAAACTACTTACTTTAGTTGTCTGTCTTCTAATGAGGGCATCACATTTAAACAAGTAGCATATCTTGGATAGGGTTGTTGTGATGAGCTCTTCTTCGTGATATCATAACAATAACAAAGCACAAAAAGTACATAATATATCCACGATTATTCCAAAACATATATGTCCATAAAATAAGATGTTATGTGTATGTATGTCTGAACCTAAAACAACTCAGGGTCATTTTTTTCAGCAGTAACAACCAGGAGAAAAGCTGTGTTATAACTTTTAACCTTAGTAGCAGGAGCTCATGAGGAGCACTCAACGTCAGCGTTGCCCTCTGACTCCATCTCCCTCACTCCTGATCTCCACCACATATTCTGACTGACTCACACACTGTCACACATCTCTCCATCCTGTCTGTGATGTGTCACTCCCCTCCTCCATCCCCAATGATTGATAGGCGCAAGGCTCTAATCTAAAGGGACATTTCTCCATGCTGTCCGGCTGCTATCAGCCCAGTGTGTGAGCACATGGCAGACCTGGTGCTGGTGGGCGGGACAGGACACTGGCACTCTGATTACCAGCCTGCCAGATTCCTGGCTTCTCCTGCAACCACCGCACAACATCCTGTATATGTGACAATATCACAATTTTACAATTTCATTTGGTAGATGCTATTATCCAAAGCTACCTACACATGAGAGTTAATACAACACAAGCAAGGATCTAGTCAGGAGAGATCAATGCAAGCCAATGCCATGAAGCTAAGCCAACAGGCTAAGTCCATCAGGTTCAGGGGTTTTCATTAAAGAGTTGGGTCTTTAGCATTTTCCAAAAAGATCCAGAGGGACTCTGCGGATCAAGTGGAGTTTAGTAGCTCCTTACCACCCTGGGGAAGTACAGAACAGAAGAGTCTGGCTAGCATCTTAGGGCCCTGTTGTGGTGGTGGTACCAGGGACCTTTCATAGGCAGAGTGTGATGAGTGATGTATGACCTGAATGAGGGAGTTCAGGTAGGCCATACGTGCTGCCTCGTTCTGGACCATATGGAGAAGTTTGAACGTACATGCGTGGAGTCCTGCCAGTATGGAGTCGCAGTAATCAATGCGTGATATTATGAGAGCCAGTACCAGGAGTTGTGCTACATGCTCAGACAGGCGGGGTCTAATCCTCTTGATGATGTTCAGGGCAAATTGACACGACCGAGCAATCGAGGCCACGGTTAGTTGGTCATCAATCATGACACCCAAGTTTGGGGCAGACTCTGTGGGCATGAGTTGGGTTGATTTGAGCTGGATATCGATCCGTTGGTGTAGGGACCAGCTGGGATGACAGGGAGCTCAGTCTTAAAGAGGTTAAGCTGAAGGTGGCGTTTCTTCATCCATGCCGAGGATCGGCGAGGCACGACGAGATCTGAGGTTGAGATTGTGAGGTGGCGGGAACGATAGGAAGAGCTGGATGTCGTCAACATAGCAACGGTGTGAGAAAATATGGGAGTGGAAGATTGCACCAAGTGAGGTGGTGTGTATATATATATATATAATTCCCATGAAGGCTTACCATTAAACAAACATATTACAGCTATACGGTCTAGTGAGCAGTATTTGTATACTTTACCTTTAAGTATTAAACCGATTAGATATGTTCAATGTTATAAAGTGGTTGTTTCATTTCTCATTTCTCCCCAACAATGCTTTTGATTTGAAGCAGCCCTACTGAATAATATAACACGTATTTTGCTGCCTTAATGAAACACAGTTTATCACTGCCTTCATACAGTGTAGAATTAGTTAAATGACCCGCTAAATAAAATGAGATAATAAGGGAGAACTGGGCATGTTTCATGTTCGAAGCTGATTGAGTATCTCTCAGAATCCTGTGATCAGCTGCAGGTAAATATTAGTTTGTATGGAGGCTGATGGAGCTCAGTCGTTGGCTGAAATTCTGACAGATAAAGTTCTGGTAAATTGTAATGAGGCTCATGATCTCTACCCAGGTCTGTATTTTTATTCAGCCCCACCTTTGCACATGAACACGTGACACTGGCATGAAGCCGAAGGTCTCACTATCTCCCTTCTTGTCTGTTTTGCCTCCTTTACCATAAAACATACAGCTTGTTCTGTGCATTTTACTGTCATCTTATTTGACTATTTATATTTATAGTATGGAATTTAAAATTATTAAAGCTGTAATCCTAGTTCAAGTCTAGTCCTAACCTTACACTGACCCCTTTTTTTTTTTAGCAATGACAACCAACAAAAGCTCAATTTTTGCTCATTTTCTTTGCCCTTGAGAGGATGCTCACACCCTGTAAGAATAGACGTATGGGAGGAAGGGGGGGGGGGGCATGTCTCCTGCTTTCAGCTCATTTTCCCCATCTTCACCATATCGGTCTTATCGTGCTCTGTCTCTCGTTCTCTTTCTGCCCTCTACAGTATCTTGGCCTCACCAGTTTCCTTCCCTTATTAGACAAGAATCACTTGTTGGCCCAGTCTGAGAGGACTTTGTGTGCTACTGTAAAGCGCTGGTAGAAAAACTCAAATTAGTTCATCAAATGTGTTAATGCCCTTTCGGCTACGAGATCAACCGCTCACAGCCTCGCTTGTATTTTTTTCCCCACACACACACACTTCTCTCCTTTGAACCTTGAATCTAACTTAGGTTTCTAATTTAGGCCAACATAACAGTGTGACCAGTAGAGAGACATTTAGGTTACAGCAGTTTGATAAAAGGAGAAAATATCCATGAATCTTATATTTTATACGTATTGTTCAATTGTATTATTTTTAGATGAAGTCGGTCGTGTTTGGAAATGAATTCCTTCACATATCCAGAGCAGTGGGCCACTCTTTGTTCCATCTTATTGAATCTAGCAGCAGGGAATATAAACCCAGATATATGGTGGAGGTCTGAATAGAAATAATCATTTTAAAAAAACAAATCCTCGAATCCTCTCAGTTTCCAAGTCAAAGCTTCCTCTACCCTTCAGCGGTCACCATTAAACAGCCCGATGCTTTACTCCAACAGTATTTGTGTACTCTGTCTAGATATGAACACTGACTACAAAGACAGGGGAAAAAAAGAGAATCTCTGTGTTTTACAGCCGCTCTCATGTTCCCTCTGTTTGTTCGCTTCACTCGCTGCTCTCTTCTTGGTCTTGTCTGTTTTAATTGTTGAACCTCTAAATGACCCTGAGTGTGTCGAGCAAGTCTATCACTCTTTAACTTTTCCCTACGTCTCCCTCTCCCCGGCCCGGCGCTGCCGATACCGGCCTGATTGAAACGTCCTTTTTCGCGGGAGCCAGAAGGAGTTGTTAAAGCAGACATGAATTAATGATTGAATTAATTATCGGAGTCACATACCGTACAATTAATTTTGTGGCTTTGCCTCAGTCTTTTTTCCTCTCTCCCCCCCCCCCGTCTGCGCGTAGAGAATGTCAAGAAACATTTTCTAATTAATTTATGTGTGATTATCAGGGATAGTTTCTGGAAGGTCTCCACTTTCAATTTGTGACAGGCTACAGCAAGAGGAGAGAGGGAAGGCTGGGAGAGATGGAGGTGGGAGTGTGAATAAGGGAGCGGCTGTGCTCGTAGAGTACGTGCTCTAACACACACACACACACACACACACACACACACACACATACAGTCAGTGAGGTTTGAATGAACTTACATTCTCTTGTTCTCTCTGACACACGCACACAGCTTCACATTCAAATCTCAACCAAGAATTCCTTTTTCCTCGTCGAGTCGTGACTCCAGTCAGTAATGTTTGTCTTTAACCTAAACATGAATAATATTACAAAACACGTTTTTTGACTTGAATACATAGTATACTTTTTATTTTACATTCTCCTGGATGTAAGATTTGTGGAATTCCCAGCACTCTCAGGGTAGTTTTGGATAGTCTACTGTAGCTTAATATAATAAAAGAGTTATTGGTTGCTGTAGTCATTCCTTCTCTATTTTGGCCATGATGAAGGCCAAAAAAATCCAAACATACATTCAATTATGCTGAAGCTAATATGAAGCTTCACTCTAGAAATAGAATAACATTTTTTTTACAAAAGAAAAACAGAGCTTTGAAAGATACCGACTTATTTTGCATAATATGACTTATAGCAATAGCAGTGACCTTTTGCATAACAGACAATAAAATGTTCTGCCAAGAGAAACTCAGTCCTAACCCGCTAAATGTCCAGTGCACAAAGCCAACAGTCTGAAGCCTTGCTAGTGGTTGAATTGTTCATTACATTCCACGGTATCAAAGAGTTAGATGGAAGAACAACAACATACTTATTATTCAATCACTCTTTGCAGCAGCTGGTCATGAAAATGTAAAATTAGCTCTAAAACAAAGATCACTGGATCAAGGTGGAATTTGTATGTGGTGTCAGGAATAGGGATGTCATCTTTCTGCATGGCTGGCAATCTAGCCACTACTACTATATGTCAGCTTCAACTTGAGAATGACACTGATTGGACAGACACTCCACTTCTGATTGGTCAAAAAACCAGCTAACACGACATCAGGCTGAGTAAATGATGTGAAATGGAATGGCAGTTCTGGTTTCAAGACCATCATTATTTTAGATATATATGATGTGATATTTTTTATATTTCTGAATAAATGTGTCACAGTGGTGAGAAAGCAACCTGAAATAAATGATGACAGCCCTAATATTTATATGACATACATTATATATTTATATATATTCTGTCTGAAACTAGATTGTGTCCAGTGATGTTTTTTTCTGTGCTGGTTGTTAACAAAAGAGGAAAACTATCCTATTTTGTGTGCCGTGTGAACTTCTTGCATTTTGCAGAGTTATCAAAAGAGGTCAAAATCGACGATAAAAATTCATTTGTACTTTTTACTTTTGTACTTAAGTACATCTCAGACTCGTTACCTTCTTACTTTTACTTGAGTAAAGAGTTGAATCAGTACTTTTTGACAGTATCTGTACTTCTACTTAAGTAGTACTCAACTAAAGTGGCCCGTTTCTATGTCTGGAAGATGAACACCAAAGTGACCTATGAGCTGTAGTCAGCTCGTGTTTTGCTTCATTTAGAAATATGCGTATGCTTTCAGATTGTATACCAGTGTGTTGGATGCGTGCATGTTGTCTTGTGACCGGTGGGGTTATGCTGGACTCTCTCTTTCTCACACAGTAGCATTTTTATCAGCAATAAATGAAACTACCCACCAATAGTCAGGTGATTGAACTCCAAAATGAAGTTTCTGCATGTGAATGTCAGTATTCTTTGCATTTGTTTGTCTTCAGTGAAGAGGAGGAAGGGGAGTAGGGGGGGTGGGGGTGGGGGGGCTCATCTCATCAACAGTAGCCTTGTCACTTGTTATGTTTTCACCCCCTTCGTCCTCTAACAGGGAAAAAAAAATGCTTTTAGTTTTTTTTCCTTCTCCCTCATTTTATCTTTCTTCGCATATTTGTGAATTTGCATGTTTGCTTCTTGCTCTTTTCTGGTGGTGTATGTATTTTGTAGATAAAAGTTCAGCAGTGCAGTTAAGAGAAATTAGTTGGGTAAACAGTGGTAAATGTCAATGATAAAGTTCTGTTGAAGCTCATCTGATTAGCAGGGCTACGCAGGTGTCTTATCTTGCCTGTGCAACAGAGGGTAAAATGGAAATGATTGCGTGGTCCTGAGCAGTAGATGCCTATCCCAGAAATGTCTATCTGCCGCTGAGCTGAGCCTGCCGGACTCCAGGGACCCAGGGGTGCTGCATGGAGGATCATGAAGAGAAAGACAAGACAGAGAAAAAGAGAACGCAATCAGGTCTCGCTTGTTGTTAGATTGAAGCCTTTTTTTTTTTTTTATCAGTCAGTGTTACAAATGATGTGAGTGGTCATTAATGTAAAAAAAAAAAAAAAAAAAAAAAAAAAAGGAGGTTGGCAAATCTGCAGAATTCATAAATCTAAATTGTAGACTTTTCAGGAGCTTTACGTTTAAAAGCAAAAAGCAGAAACAAAGGTGGTAAATCAGCCATTTCTGCTTCAACGCTGGTAACCGAGATAACAGGGACGACACAAAATTAAATGTTGAGTGATTTAGTGCCCTAGAAAAAGGTTCCTATGTGTTAGGGAAGCAAATGGGAAGTGTAATCAGCACTGAAACCTGCCAGTGCTAGGTGAAAAAGAATAACTGTTGGAAATTCATTTTACCACTATAGTGACCAAAGCATAACCCTTCAGCTCATCATGTTGGTGTTCTGGCCTTACATCTGTCGTATGTACTAGTCTCACTCTCACTCTCCAGTGTCTGCTGGATGTGTCAGCTATGCAACAGTGAGCTAACACAGCCATAATACATTTATAAGATGATATTATATCAGGGCTGTGTGTCTGCCAGCTGGATTTGGGAGTTCTTCTGCCAACAGTGTCCAAAAATCAATAGATGCAGCTCTACAAACAACTTCACCATTTATTATTTCATTCTCCATTTGTTATTATGATACCTACAGTATTTAGTTTTAATGATCATTTGTGCACATTAATCAACAACAATTTTTTTTTTTCTTAGCAGTTTTTCATGCATTGCATTACAGAGTTGCATGTGTGCAGCCTGTTGAGTCTTTGCTAGTCAAATGAATTGCATATTGACTCTTTAATCAAATTAAAGAATACGGTGTTGACCTGCTCTATGTGTAAAGTGCCTTGAGATGACTTTTGTTGTGATTTGGCGCTTTATAAATAAAGATTGATTGAATGCTGCTTGATCTCCAGTGTAGCATCAAAACTGTCTGGGACAAGGAAAAATGGAATCAATTTTTTTTTTATAAAGGGAGCAAATGAAATAATTTAAGGGTGTCATTGATAATTTGAAAATGTTACTGTTGATACCCGCCTGGCTTCAGAATATCCAGTATGTCTAAACTAAATATATATAGTAGCTCATAATATATAGATGTTTTTACACATTGCTGCATGTGTTTATATGAACCTTTATATGTATCTTGTACATTTATATGGTTTACTTTCACTTTGATGCTACAAGGTCCCATATCCCCTCTCAGTCTATCCATTTTCTTTAGCGCTTATCCTCCGGAGGATCGTAATCTCAGCTGACATAGGGCGAGAGGCGGGGTACGACCTGGACATGTCGCCAGTCAATCATACAACATACACAGGTTTAACACATACAGACAGACCAACATTCACACTCACATTCACACTTACAGGCAATTTAGAGCCACCAATTAACCTAACGTGCATGTTTGTGGTCTGTGGGAATACCTGGAGAGATACATACAAACTCCACACAGGAAGGCCCCCCAGCCCCACATCTCCTCTGTGCTCATTAAACACAGCGCATAATAGAATATGCGAGTGCGTGGACTTGTAATGTGTTGAGTGTTTTCAAGACAACGGCTTTGAATTGGATTTGACATCGTGTAAACATACAGCGCAGATCCTTTCTAATGATGCCAGGACTGCATTATTTGTCCTGTGTTTCCCATGAGAACTAGAGGGAGAACAGGAGAGTGAGGTGTTGGGATTTGTCATTCAGCAGAGGTTAAACCCCACCTATTAGCGCGGGGTCGGAGTAGCACGCAGATAAAGATTTCCTGTTGTACGGTGTCAAAAAATCAATAGCTCCGCTGCGATGTGCTCATTTGATATCAACAATAGTCTTCTTCTTTCTTTTTTTTAAAAATCAATTAGGCCGGATAGAGGAGGACATCAGTGTCGGGTTACACCTTTCTCTTTTTTTTCTCCTGCATTCTTCATTGATATCCAATCAGGCAGGCTGTTGTTGAGAATGCTCATTTTCATTTAATGAAAAGGTATGATGTCTTTATGTTTGGTTTTTGCATATGTAACTCACTGCACACTGAGGCTACGAGGTGTTACACTTCATTCTTTTCATAATGGACAGAAGATCATGCATAGGGGTTACTAATCTAACCTCAGTAAAAAAACCCAAAAAGGACACATTCAAAAACATGTAATGAAAGTCCATCTTGGGGAATGATAAGGTGGGAATGATAATTGTCTCTCCTGCTGTTTATTAGACAAATGAAGAACTGCTGCAACCAACACACATTTTCATTATCAATTAATCAGTAGATTAATCAGTAATGAAAATAAAATAAAATTGGTCCCAAGCTACTTCCATGTGGGACTCCATGAAACTTAAATCTGCTGTCAAAGAAGTACTATCACAAAAGACACAGTTAAATAAAAACACTGGACACTACCACAAAGAAGACAAAAGCTAATCCTTTAAAACCATTCTCAGTGAAAACAAACTTCTGACGACCAATAACAAGACAGCAGAGATTCTTAAGAGGCCTACAATTAAAGCGAGTACATCATCTACTCTCTCTTTGGATGAGGGTCTACTTTTGGATTCTTTCCATAGTTTTGGACAGTTCTTCCTAGCATTCATTAATAATATGACATATCAGTTGAGATAACAGCCCACCTGCAAGTTTAATTAATTTTCCTTCCAAGTTACCTGGAGATGTATCATCTGAGAACGCAACAATTAATCTGCATGATTAAGGACGGAATAACATTTGTGTCCCTCATGTAAGTTCCAATAGGGCTGCATGTTAAGTGGACATCTTCAATCATTCTTTTAGTTGATAACATAAATATTTAGCAATTACGGCTTCATTATGAAAGTGACCTTTCACTATAACTTAAACGGTTACAACTTTCATTGGTAGTATCTCTCTGGCCGTCTGTTTCATTTACGTGCTACTTTTTAAGTTTTATCTCTCTGAAACATGAAAGATCCGCTCATCAGTAAGCTGTGATGCAGTGTTACATTCAGTGACCTTTTGCAGAATTGAGCATGTCCATGCAATAACTTTATCAAAATATCCATCAACTTTGCAAATTTGGCATCATTCACAGTCCCGGGTTATGTTATAGGGGTGTCTGCCTTTTAAAGTGAAAGTAGCTACCCACCACTGTGCAGGATTTAGTGGCATCTAACAGTGAGGTAGAAGGTTGCAACCCCTCCCTCTCCCCTTCCAAGTGTGAAGGAGAACTTACAGTGGCCATGAAACTGAAAAAGACCCTCTCTAGACCCAGTGTTAGGTTTGTCCATTCCGGGCTGTAGTAGAAACATGGAATTGCAACATGGCGGACTCTTTGGAAGAGGTGCCACTCTGTATATAGATATAAAGGATTCATTCTAAGGTAATAAAAAGACAGTTATTGTTATTTTCAGGTGATGATGCACAAAATTAAAACATATTTATGAGTAGTATGTTTAATTTCTGTCATATCTGTTCTGCTAGATGTCACTACATTCTACACTGTTAAAAATGTCAGTGTATAAAAATGCTATAAAACAGTTTTAGCTCCATTCAGAATGTATACATAAACATATGCACATATATTCAACTTGAATTTCAAAGATGGATAATTTATAACTTAAAAATATCATTAAAAAAATGGACAACATATAAGCCGATACCGATATATCAGTGATAGGCCAATATCAGCCCATAATATAGTCTGACCAATATATCATTTGGGCTCTAATGTTTATATTTAATCAGCATCAGAGTCATAAACAAAATAATCTATAAATCTGCTCTGTGTAATTTGTATTGACAGGACTCAGTCATCGTTAAACCGGCAACACAAAGAAAAGGTGCAGATGTGACAATCCTGTAACATCATCATCAACATTATTCTGGTCTCCTCTCTCTCTCTCTCTCTCTCTCTCTCTCTCTCTCTCTCTCTCTCTCTCTCTCTCTCTCTCTCTCTCTCTCTCTCTCACACTCCCCCCACACACACACTCATCGGTTAATTGCGTTAGTCATTTCATTAATGACGGACTGATTGTTTTATTGTGTTGGTTCATCAAAGAGGCCTGGACGCCCCAGTGGCTGCTGAAGCGTCCGTATTGATAAGGCTTTGTGTGTGTGTGTGTGTGTGTGTGTGTGTGTGTGTGTGTGTGTGTGTGGTGACAGGGAGTGTATATCAGTGTGATGGTGTGTACAGGCTGAATATGTGTGTGTGTGTGGGCACTGTGTGTGTTTGGCTGCCGTGTGTCAACGTGTCATCTTGTGGACGTGTGTGTGTGTGTGTGTGTGTGTGTGTGTGTGTGTGTGTGTGTGTGTGTGTGTGTGTGTGTGTGTGTGTGTGTGTGTGTGTGTGTGTGTGTGTGTGTGTGTGTGTGTGTGTCAAAGCTAAATGAGTAAGGCAGTGTGGATACTGTGAAGCTGGTTGATATTGATAACAAGCCCATCCAGCCCTGTGTTTTTTTTGGAATGGGTCATCTAGCAATGACAAAAAGAATGGTGTGTGTGTGTGCTTCTCTTACGGTGTATAGCACTGATGGGGGTAGTATCATACAGAGCAGTGAGGGTAGTAGCAGCCATATTGATAAGGAGCGCTGGGTTCTTGTACAGGTCTGCGGTGGGCAGGAGGGGTAATTAACAAGGATTAGGATTGTTGGAGGCCTCATGTTACCCCAGTGAACACTGCTAACCTGCTGGGATTAGCAAGCAGTACTCATTAGTGGAGGTGCACCGATAGCATTTTCTCCCAACTACTAGATGGTACTGTTTTATTAAAGCAGACTCCCTGACAACGACTTAATCTACAGTCACTGATGCCGCCTTTAATTAACTGGTTACACTCCATCATTTGCATTTACATACCTTATATGTACATTTTCTCACATTCTTATAACCAGATGAGCAATCATGATGAATGTGAGTTATGAAATAGAGAGTTAGTTAGATAATGTAGTCAGAACCCCTTGTCATCTTTATAGTGTGTTGACCGTACCTAACCAACTCAAAACAGCTTATCCTAACCAAGTGGTATGTTGTTATAGCATTGGTGTCAGTGTAGCTTTATCTGATAATTAAAGTACTAGTAACATGGAGATTGACTGACTCTGATCTTAAATAGTCTAGAAACTGTTGGTGGACCAAGCTGCTCATATCATTATACAGTAGGCCTGATTTAGGTCAGTCAAATCGCAATAACTATACCGATCCCGATATAATACATCTTAATATAATGAATAAATAGTTGGACATTATGTTGCATTGATGTCATACTGAAGATCAGTTGTTTTAGTTGTGCAGCAGTGAATGAACGTACACCCAAGGCTGCTTTTGATTGTTTTTTGCAAAGTGAGGGACATATTCGATAACGTCAGCCCGCACATCGTTAACAACAATAAAGATACCATGGCAGACAATATATAGCATAGATCCCTATTATACAGTCTATGTGTGGTGCTAACATTGTTTTTCTCGCTGATTGATGATAGTTGATTCGATATGTTTCCATCCACCTGTTTGTCTTTACTCAGATTTCTTCGCAAGGCCAGATATCTGGGGGGAAAAAAACACAAGATATTGAAAGATTTTACATAAGGCTGAGGTGAAAAAGTTGACAAATCAAAAGAAGAAGAACAAAAGATGAAAAAGATGAAGTGATAATGCTGACGGAAACAGATTTACCAAATACAAATGAATGTGTTTCTATCCTCAAATGGTATGTAAACATCAAGATAAATGGTTGGTGGCACCAATTCTCCAGTTTGGTGCCATTAATCCACCGCAGAAGAAGAGGACACAACGAGACGAGTTGTCCACCTTAGCCTAGCATTAAAACTTATTTGAGATGTTTACACTTTTTTAAAAAATGACCAGCGTTTCCACTGTGCACAAAAACAGGTGGATGGAAATACACTTAAATGGATTCAAGACACACCTAAGCTGGATTATTTGCAATATTATTCGTTGTATGTTCTCCACAAGTTGAGTTGAGGAGTGTTAGGGATGTGTTTATATATCAAGATCACATTAAAAGATTCCATGGAACTTCAGTGTAGATACTTGTGTTGACCTTGCCCCAGCTAGAACAACTAATGACCTGTTTGGTTTACCTAAAGGTAAGCTGACATGAAGGGGTACGGCTCCACGGGTCATGAAAGGAAGAGGATAACATGTGTCCAGCCTTAATAATTGACAAACTAATGCTTGTGTCTGGCTTGTTTATAAGTTAATATCTGTGTTGGCTCACCGAGGTCGAATCCTTGCACAGTTTCACAATGAGGGTCAATGGAGCTGGTCAGGCTGATAAGACTCCCATGTGGTGAGGATCAGCCAATGGCATAGAGGCAGACTGGACATTGATGGAGTGGCGAGATAAGGAAGGTCAGAGTGGCCAAACTGAGAGAGGAGATAGGATACTGACTGGACAGACACTGGACTTCAGACTCTGCAGGCAGCAGGTTAGACTGTCTGAGGAGTCATGTTTGGGTTGGCGCTTGACCTAGGACTGAAATCTGACGCTGACCCAACTCCAACCTGGATCATTTGTGTCCAAACCCCCACCAACAAAAATCAATGGCTCTCATGTATCAGGAGCCCAGACCTCAAACTTCCCAAACAAATCCTTCTTTTAAAGAAATCTGATGTATTCTAACAAGAAAGCGCTAATACTGTCGATTACCCTCAACAATATTTGTGAAACTGAACTCCCACCAAAACCTGAGTCATTCAATAAAAAATTCAGCCCAACCTGACCCAAGCACAACAGTTCAGATCAGCTCCTGTTGCATCTGGCGTCAGTGTCAAAGCTCTCATGTTCATCCAAGCAGCCCAAAAAAGTGGTGCTGGTTACAGTGTGAGATATATATACCATGACCTTTTCATAAGCGCCCGATGCGAATAGGACCTCTTTCTCTAAAAATGTGAGAATCAACTGTACATTTTATCCAGGGTGTAATTCTTTATAAATGCGTGTCACAGCAGTTTGGAGCCATGAGTTAAGAGAAACGTACCACTTCCTGTGTGACTTTACCACAACAGTCCCGACAGCCAAACAATCTTTTTTTTTGGGCTTTTTTTTATTAAATTAACGTCTTCTCCTCTGCAGCGCTTTTACGTCCCGCAAACCACCGCTCCTTCCTGTTCCATAACCACCCCCGCTCCCCTCCCCCTGACACCTCCACCTCCACCACCACCGCCGCCCCCCCCCCCCCCCCCCCCCTCCACCGGCTGTGGGAAAGCCATTTTATCAGCGTCTGTCCGTTGTTCTCTGGTGGGGATAGATACAGAGAAGATAGATGAGTGTTTTGACATGGAGAGTGTTAGACAAACACTCTTATCAGGCCCGCCACTTTAGACCGACCCCCCGAAACAGTTGGCTGAACCATGGACGAGATGAGGAGGGGTAGGGAGGAGGAGGAGGAGGAAGGGGGGAGGCAGTGTAAGGAGAAGAGGGGAGGCAGAAATCTCTATGTGTTTTGATCAGAAGGAGAGAGAGAGAGAGAGAGAGAGAAAGGGGTGGATGGTCATAAGGAGAAAGCTTCTCCAGGAGCAGAGCCTGAGGCTGAGCAGTCGGCATTAATCCCATCCAGTCAGTCACTGTTCTCAGTCCCCACTGCAACACTCTCACCAGTATTGCTCCAACTTGTTCATTAATCCTCAGATGTGCAGAGACTTCTTTTAAAACTTCCAGAGTGCCTCTTCTCCTGCAGCCCAAGCTGTCTAAAGTTTTTAAATAGATGGCTCAGTCCCCCCTCCTCCTCCTCCTCCTCCTCCTCCCCTCCTCCACCATCCCTGCCGGCTATCTGGCTCTATCTTGGCTGCAGCAGGCTCAGACCACAGCCGTCACTGCCATCCTTCTACAGTTATCACTTTGAGGAAGTACACAAGAAGTTTCCCCTGCTTGAACCGGGCCAGGACACAAAGCGCTCAGTTTGAATCAAACTCCCCCTGCTGTCGAACCACTGCCGCTTCATCTCCATCTGCTGCTGCTGCTGCTGTTGCTGCTGCTGCTGCTGCTGCTGTCACGAGGGTTCAGTTCAAGTTCAAGCCATATGCTGCTTTTGATGTTTCCTGTCCTGCTCTGTGCTGCGGGTCATGTTTGAGCCAGAAGGGGTTTTTGAATTGGCAGTGTTATGTATTCAATACTCAGAATCTTTAAAAAAGAGTCTTAACATGTCTAAACTTTCCATAAAAGTTTTACTAGTAAAATGGGAAAGTTGAACATGAAGCCAAAAAAGATCAAATAATGTGAAGAAACAAAGTGTGAAATAGTTTCTTCATCACATTTGTCATCAGTGACGCTGCCTGACTGATAATCTGATATTTAATGATACGGACTAGCTTTACACGTCAAAGCGCTGATATGTTTAACACTCACTTCCTCTCTCTTTCTCTGTCTTTCTCTGTCTTTCTCTCTCTCTCTCTCTCTCCCACCCCCCACCCCAATCAGATGACCTGGAGTTAAGTGAAGAAGGCAGTGAGAGCAGCGTGGTGGCTCGCAGGGACCTCCAACCAGACACAACATGGGGGCCCTACCCAGGAATGCTCCAATCAGAGAGCAGCGCAGATGATCAAGAGACAGAGGTGAGGGCTAGAACACGGAGGTGCTGGCAGTGTTGGATGGTTCACTTATTATGTGTTTAACCAAATATGTGTTTGTATTTAATGCAGTCAATTATTCATTAAATACAGTTGAAGCATTACAAAGCAACACCAGTACATCATGAGTGCATACATGGGTTAAATTCACATTCACAAATTAATGGATAAAAGTTAACAGTTAAGAAATCAAACGTGTGAAAGAGAGTGAAAACATAAACAAGAAAAGGAATACAAATCTAAAATAAAGTGTATTTTATCCAACAGCCAAGCTAAAAAAAAAAGTTTGAAGTGAGTTTGAAGTTCATGTTTAAAGATTGCAGTGCTGTAAGCTGCTCTCAGATCCTCAGGCGGTCTGTTTCAACAGCTCGGAGCAAGAAACGTAAAAACCCACCTCACCAAAAGTTCAATTAAAAGACTCCAGAGGACCCGAGGGGGCCTTCTAACTTCATATTGCAACCCTGACAGATAAAGTGTTTTAGAAACTAGTGAAAGACTTTTCAAATCAATACAAAAACTGAAAATCAACCAGATTTTAAAACAGGTGTAATGTGAGCTCTCCTTCTGATAAAGGCACTTGTGAGGCTAGTTATTAGAGGGATTAGAGGGAAGTGTCAGCATAACAATCCTCTTTAAATTGACCACAGCTACATCTATTATTGTCCATTATGAACCCTGCCTGTCTATGTAGTGAGATCCCTGTGAGATACAGAGTCATCGTTAAAGGAATCTTCCTCATGACAGATGAACGGAGTGTTTGGTCCAGGATTATCTAATCATTATGATGATTATTATTATTATTATTATTATTATTATTATTATTAGTAGTAGTAGTAGTAGTAGTAGTAGTAGTAGTAGTAGTAGTAGGAATAGTAATAGTAGTAGTAATAATAGTATTAGGAATAGTAATAGTAGTAGTAATAGCAGCAATAGTAATAGTAGTAGTAGTAGTAGTAGTAGTAGTAGTAGTAGGAGTAGTAATAGTAGTGGTATGGTAGTAGTAGAAGTAATAGTAGTAGTAGCAGTAGTAATAGTAATAGTAGTAGTAGCAGTAGTAGTAGTAATAGTAGTGGTATGGTAGTAGTAGAAGTAATAGTAGTAGTAGTAGTAGTAGCAGTAGTAATAGTAATAGTAGTAGTAGTAGTAGCAGTAGTAATAGTAATAGTAGTAGTAGCAGTAGTAATAGTAATAGTAGTAGTAGTAGTAGGAGTAGTAATAGCAGTAGTAGTAGTAGTAGTAGTAGGAGTAGTAATAGCAGTAGTAGTAGTAGTAGTAGTGGTATGGTAGTAGTAGAAGTAATAGTAGTAGTAGTAGTAGTAGCAGTAGTAATAGTAATAGTAGTAGTAGTAGTAGCAGTAGTAATAGTAATAGTAGTAGTAGCAGTAGTAATAGTAATAGTAGTAGTAGTAGTAGTAGGAGTAGTAATAGCAGTAGTAGTAGTAGTAGTAGTAGGAGTAGTAATAGCAGTAGTAGTAGTAGTAGTAGTGGTATGGTAGTAGTAGAAGTAATAGTAGTAGTAGTAGTAGTAGTAGTAGTAGTAGTGGTATGGTAGTAGTAGAAGTAATAGTAGTAGTAGTAGTAGTATTATTATCTCACTCACTGTAAATGTTATAAGTTAGCAGTCATTACATTATCAGGTAGAACACTTGTAATTGAATATAATTAAATAAATAATAATAATTAAATAAATCAGCATGCTTTTTGATATTCAGTCAACAGTTTTGATACTGGATTGATAATTCAGTCATGTATGGAGCTTCTCCACTGTGACGATCTGATTTTTCTACTGCTGATCGGACCAAACGTGACATTCATGATTCATTCATTATTCAAAAACTAGTTGACAGATTAATTAATAATTAAAAATAGTTGTGTAGTTTAAGCACTATATTTTTGGCTGATTTATATTATTATATTACCTTTTTGGGTGCTTAATTAGGCAAATAAGGAATGATTATTTTTAATGGTGAACAAAAAGAGACTCATCAGATGAAGTGATAGTGAGAATAATTGTTACCTGCAGCAGTAAATAAAGACATTAAAAAATAGTACTTGGAGTGGGACCATGAGGCTTTATTATAATACTGTTATGATTATATTAAAGTATATTATAAGCCTTACAGCAGACATGTATATGCTGACGTTGAGGCTGAATTGAGACTCCAACCGGTTGACGTGATTTCAATTGCAAAGGTCAAAGGTCAGAGTTCGGATGGTCGGATAACAAAGAGAGACAATGAGTAAACACCTTATCACGTATGTGTGTGACAGCGATTGGAAATGAAAACAGCTGTGTGTGTGTGTGTGTGTGTGTGTGTGTGTGTGTGTGTGTGTGTGTGTGTGTGTGTGTGTGTGTGTGTGTGTGTGTGTGTGTGTGTGTGTGTGTGTGTGTGTGTGTGTGTGTGTGTTTCTTGGGAACAGTGTGTGGGACCGGATGGAGCCCTATCAGAAGCTGGGTTTGTGCATCATGTGCAAGTCCATCTAATCATATGATACTGATGCTGGGAGAGGCTTCCTGGCACGGAGCACAAACTCAGACAAATGCACAAACACACACACACGCAGGGTCAGTCACACACACACACACACACACACACACACACACACACACACACATTCCTACCTAATTTCTGTAATTCTACCTTGCTATACCTGCTTTCTTTGTCTCATCCTCAGTCATTTTTTCACTCCTGACGCCAAGTGGAGCTCAATAAATTTCAGTCCGGCTCAGCACGGTTTAACCAGTTCCTGTGTGGATCCAGACCAGTTCACATTGAGTTCACAACTAGTCCAGCAAAACCCAGAGTTCATACTTCCTCTCTTCTCCTCTCCTCCTCTCCTTTTCCATTCCATCCTCTCCCCTTTCCTCTCTCCTCCTCTCTCCTCTCCTCTTTTTTCTCCTTTTCCATTCCATCATCTCCCCTCTTCTTCTCCTCCTCTTCTCCTCTCCTCCCCAGCCCTACCCAGACGTCCGCCTGTCTTTTATCTCCACATGGCGCCATCCTCCTGGACAACAAACCCCAGTGATTGATTCCTGCTTGATAGGCTCTCATTTCTAAGATTTCGTTTATTATCAGTGAGGTTCTGAGTGTACAGATAGATGTCTGTGTGTGTGTGTGTGTGTGTGTGTGTGTGTGTGTGTGTGTGTGTGTGTGTGTGTGTGTGTCAATGCACAAGCACTTGCTGACACACATATACACACACACATACACACACTCACCCATCACCTTTTGTTCTTCCCCTCCCTTCCGCTGCCCATACCGTCCTGTTCCTCCTCTAAACTGTAAAGTCTGTCTCTTCTTTTAAAAGCTTTGCATTCATATGGAAAGCATCTCCTTCTGATTTTTAATACCCATTTTCTCTCTTCTTCCTCATTTTCTGCCCCCACCCCCCTTCACCCCCCTCCACCCATCCGTGGGCTGAAGGAGGAGATAGACCTTCAGTATCTGCTGGAGATAGTGGCCGTAATCTCACATTCCTCCTCCTGTGTTTCTCTCTCCCCCCCCCTCCCCCTGTCACTCCACATCCTCCCCCTCGTCTATCCCATCCCTCCATCCCTCCCTCGTGGGTCAACAGGGGTCAGGGCTATCCTCCTCACTGTGTTGAAGAGGAGAAATCTGCTCATCTCCTGGCGCTCTGCTCTAAAGCCACAGTCATCACACCGCATCCCTTCATCAGTTATTAGAAGGGATCCAAAAAAAGGGCAGATTTTAAGGATGAGATCACTTTACCACTTTATCAGCTTTTTTATTTGGATACAATAGTACTCACTGTGACTTTAAAATGCACTGGTTGCATTCAGTGATAGATGACTTTAATTGTTTACTTTGAAAAAGAAGTATCTAAGCAAAACACATTTATTTGAACAGGGGGTTGATCTGCTGGCCCCACTATAGCAGCAGGGGGTTGAGGGTTTATTTCAGATAGATGATCTGCCCAATTCTATACTAAATTCTAACTGTATCCAGCACATACTACACTAAGCTTTCAAGCCTATAACAAGACAAGATTACGTACTTTTTATACTAACAAGAAATGATGCAATATGATATAATGCAGCTGTAAAACTTAGAAATCAAAGTCTCCATCCACTCAAAAATGTGTTTTTTTTATCTTCTTTCCTAGAGTGGGATGTTTGAGCTTCACTGTACAGAATGATGTATGTACAGAGTTTGACACTATAAAGCTGTTTTCATATCTGCAGGAAGTAGAAAGTTTCTCTGTGTTTATTAAAGAGACGTTTTTAAGGGGCGGGGCCTATGAGCAGGATTTGAGACACCACAAGTGGTTTGGAGCCAGTCTTGATGCAGTATGCAAGACCTCCAGTGACACTGAGAATGAACTTTTTTTTTTCTTCAATATTTGTATATTCATAGATGAGGGAAAAAGTGGAGATTCAGTTTGAAGGACTTTTAAAGAGATAATTATACAAAACACATCAGACAAACATTATTGTTCCAAATCTACTTATATCTACTTATCTTCAGGGGATCTTTAAACTTAACAAAGTGACAGCAAAATGTTTCAATAGCACATCAATAGCACCTCACAGCAAAATCAAAGTTTATGTAGTGTGCAGACTGACTGTTTTGAGCTTTTTTATTTTATTATATATTAGTTGACAGTTTTTAAGGGTAAAACCTGCAAACTGTATGTATTTGAATGATTCCAGACTTGGGTGTAAATTGTAAAGGCACATAAAATACAAGGCTAGGAGCACCCTGCTAGCTGATTGGTTATTGCACATGCCACATAACAGCAAGGCCCCGCTTTGATTCTGAATTAAAGGATAAATCTAATCAAATAAAAATGACTTGAAACAAAGGAAAGCATACATACCCAAAGAGAAATGATAGCTGTGTAGTCTCTGAGGGGTTTTTCTAAAAGTTGACCTTTTGACATCACATCTACTTCCTCATGAGTAGTTCTGTGAGCCTGTTAATCTATCGAGCACCTTCCCAACCTGCATGCTGAAGGTCTTATCATCACCGTTGCTATAGATGAAGTTGTTTTTGTTAGCAAACAGGATTTGACCTCACAAATGATGAGTGAGTTGAATCAACACATCTCTGAAGCTGTCTGGATAAAACATTTACATGTGTTTAAGTGGCTTCTCTGTCATTATATTTCAGCTGACTCATCAAACCACTGACAAGGACACTACCATTACGAGCCATGTTTCATCACAATCATTCCCATCTCTTCCTCTTGACAAATTGATATTGAATCGAGGTCAGCTGGGCCTGTTCAGCAACTTCAGTCCATTTAAATAGTTTAATAGCATCATGTAAATGTAAATACGTCAAATCTGCACATGCATCATTCTGCAGAAGAGAAGAGAACAACATCCAACTGATGTTTTTGTAATGGAGGTGGATTTAAGTTTGTATAGAATGATCATAATAGTTTAATGTGCTTCTATTCGTTGTAATGTTCTACTATACGCCACTATTTTTTTCAAAATTTGAACTAAAATAGGATTTTTTTCATTGAAAGTGGAAAAAATGTGATGTAATGGTTTTCCTTATGGCCGGACATTGCTCATCCTTTGTTGATTTCCTTCTGTTGTCCAGCTTCCTACTTTAAAAATACTTTCAACATCTGCTCACTTCAATATGTGGAAATTTCCTGATCTTTCCCAGCTGTCTCCTCTTCCTCACTTCTATTTGACTTATACCACCTGTCCTCCTCAGTCCTCAGGCTTTGCCCCTCTTCCCCCCAATCTATGGGTGAGATTGGTATGGCCCACTTGGCAGTGCTGCCCCTTCCAGTGTCGCTTTCTCTCTCTCTCTCTATCTATCTCTCTCTCTCTCTCTCTCTCTCTCTCTCCCTCTCTCTCTCTCTCTCTCTCTCTCTCTCTCTCTCTCTCTCTCTCTCTCTCTCTCTCTCTCTCTCTCTCTCTCTCTCTCTCTCTCTCTCTCTCTCTCTCTCTCTCGTCTCTGGTGTCACTTCTCTCTCTCTCTCCACAAATTTGCTTCTTATTTGGCCCGGACAGATAAGCTATCAGTTTAATATGAAGCCTACTCAGCAACACAACTAGATGGGGAAGCAGTCTGGATGTGCACAAGTGTATGCTCGCTCAAGCAACACACACACACACACACACACACACACACACACACACACACACACACACACACACACACACACACACACACACACACACACACACACACACACACACACACACACACACACACACACACACACACACACACATACATACAGACATGTGAAGCTCAATGGCATTTATTTTTTCATCTGAAATATTATACACTTATATGTCTTTGATGTTGTCATAGAGTGTGTGTGTTTTGATGTGGGTGGGAGTGAGTTTGTCAGTTCTGAGAAATCAGGGTGGGGCAGAGAGAGAGAGAGAGAGAGAGAGAGAGAGGGGCATGAGATCCAGTCCTCGCTCTCCCTCCAACAGATCTCCTTCATTAGATTAGCAGCGTGTTAACTGGCCTGTGTCATATGGAAATCCTGCCATTTGCATCTCTTGAGAAAGAGGCGTAAAACCATTTATCTATTTAAATATATTCTGGCTGATATGGCTGTTGGACTTTAGAACAGGGTATAATAATGTTTACTGATCAACTGATCAGCTGGCTGCTGATTCCTCACAGTTTTTGGTTGAGTGAGCAACCAGGTCCTACCCGGTGAGCCTCCCATGGCAACCCAGGAGCGAGCACGCCACCGCCGCCGCTTTTCTGATTGGATCGCGTATAACAAATCTGATATTATATCTGCTCTCCTTCTGATTGGATCCTGCTTTAATTAACTGATAGGGCGAGCGCGTGTGATTGGACCGAAGTTGCAGGATTGTTGTGAAATTTCAGCTGAGATGAAGCAGGAAGAGGAGGTGAAACAGTGATGATGCTGAAAAGGTTTGCAAACACTGAGTTTAGTCGCATCTGTTGCATCTTTTCAAAGGACAGATGTCCACAGCAAAGTCTAAACACCACCATCACCACCACCACCACTGGAGAAACTCCTCTTACAACATTGTTCCTATTGTTCTCCCTCCTTCAGCAGCACCCAGCAGTTCACCCCACCCCAATCCTGTCTTTCCTGGAAAGGCAGCCTGAAGGCACGATCCTAGAAGGAGCAGAGTAGGGGAGTTCAAAGCGTTATCACGCGCCGAACGTCTTTTCATCATGTTTTAGAAACAAGCATTCGCACTAATCCCCCAATAATCTCTCCAGGAGAACTGGGGCGATAAGGCGCGCCACCCACGGCTTTTCAAACACTTTTTGGGTAGTCTCTTCTCACTCTCTATCTCTCCTCCCCTCTACCTCCTCTACTCTCCTCTCTCCACTTCCTCGTTCCCTCGCTCCCCTGGAAGGACGAGTGAAGGTGATCGCCGTCTCCTCCTTATTCTCTCTCTCTCTCTCGAGCTGTTTTCTTTTTTGCACGTGTGTGTGTGTGTGTGTGTTGACTGAGCTGGTTTGTTTACATCCTGATTCCGATCTTTATGTTTTATCTGGATTCATCAACAGTGTTTCTCTGCCTCTCTGTTTCTGTTTCCTCCGCCCATCAAAGTAGAATGTTAATTAAAACGATGCTCCTTCAGAACTAATCGATGATTACGATGAGTGTTGAGACACCGTCTGCGATGCCCCCCAGAAGTACGCCATACATCAGTGTTCTCTGAAAGAACTGAGGAACAAGAACAAGAGTTTCCACTTTTAAAGACCAGTGAAAGAAAACACACACATCCCAAGTTCTGTCCTCCGTACCTACATTTTTCTGCCACATTTTTCTCTCCTTGCACTCAGGGGCATATGTTTAAATTTACCCCCCCCCCCCCCCCCCCCCCCCCTCAGCAGAGTGATATCACAGGTCAGAGGTTTCAGTTTCTGTTGGCTAAAACTTACTTTACATCTCCAGAAGCATGTAGTTGTGGTCTAACTATTACTGTCTCCTTAGCAACACATTTTGGATCAATTTTTATTTGTGGAAACTATTTATTAGGGTTTCAACTAACAATTATTTTCATTATAGTTTGTCTACTTTCTTAATAGGTTGTTTGGTCTATAAAATGTTGAAAGATGTAATTCAAGATGCATGAGCAGCAGCTTTAAAGATATTCAGTTTACTGTCATACAGAAATCAGAAAATGAGAGATTTAGGAAGCTGGAATCAGAGATTTTTGGTACTTTTTTTCTTAATAATGGCACAAAATGATTGATCGATAATCAAAATATCATCTAATCGATAAATGTCCAAATTATTCCATGAAGGGTTCATTTGGCTGCAGGTTTTTTTTTCCAACCAAGCAGGAGCACACCAGGCTTGACTTAATTAATCAGCTGATCTCAGTCTTCAGACAGCTGATTGGTCGAATCATGTGTGCTCTTGATTGGTTGGAACAAAAACCTGCAGATACACGGCCCTGTATGGAATAGTTTGGACATGCCTGTTCTAATCGATTAATCAGCTAATCGTTGGGGCTCTACATGCCAACTTAGTATTATTTTAGAAATCCTTTACACACACACACACACACACACACACACACACACACACACACACACACACACACACACACACACCTGATCAGAACAGTCTTTACCCAAATTCTGGGTACAACAGGTCCAACTTAGCTACCGCCTGAGACTGAATCTTTGTGGTCTTCCTAAGCAGAGTGAGTTCCTCAGTTGTCATGGTGATGATTTAGATGTCGGATGGGTTAAAAGTTAATGATGATACATTGTGCACATACCAATAAGCATTATATTATAAAGAAATGTGCCAGCTTGGTGCTCAACAGTTTTTCTCCAATCTTTTTGGTTTGTGAATCTGATAAACTCAGACTCAATGCAGCCATTGGCCAGATGTATGAAGGTACCATGTTAACTGCCGTTTTGCTCAAACTCCAATTCTTTTCTAGCAGCCAAACCCTCGTCATTCCTGTGCTGATGGACGTATTGCCTCATAATGTCGCCCCCGTGCATCATGGCCGTGAGGAGAGCCAGCCTTTATCTGCTGTGATTTAATCTGAGCGCTCCATATAGGCTATACCTCTACCTCCACCTGTCGTATAACTTGCCCACATCATGACAGTAGCTGTCTGTCTTTCAGTCAATCTGGCCCTGACAGAAGAGCCTATCACCCAGAGAGAGAGAGAGAGAGAGAAAAAGAGAGAGAAAGAGAGACAGAGGGGAGGAATGATTGGAAAGAGGGGAGAGAAAACAGCCAAGAAAGATAAAATACTGATAGACAGAAATCCAGCCAGCCAGGCCAGAGAGGAAGAGGAAACAAAAGAGACCCGAAGAAGAAAAAAGAGGGAAAAGGTCCATCAACTGAAACAAAAACAAGAGAGACAGAAAAAAAGAAATATGAGGAAAAAAAGAAAGAGGTGAGACCAACGTGAAAGAGGAAAGAGGACGGGTTAGACAAGAGAGAGAGAAGGGGGGGAGGGTGGAGGTGTTCATCACTCAGTGGCAATGACTGGCTGGTATCTGCATCTCCCTGTCATCTGCACCGGCTTCTGCAGGGTGGAGGAGGAAGGAAAGAGGAGGAGGAGGAGGAGGTGTAAGAGAGGAGAGAAGAGGAGAGGGAAAACCTCTATCCTCTCTATCTCTGAGCCTCATCTCCGGCAGTTCAGGAGCCCGCTTTCCAAGAGTGCCTCATTTTCAAATCTCTTATCTCGGCCCCCGTTTTAAGTATCGCAGTTTTATATTTTTACATGTCATTTGCATGCAGCTCATCAAACCTGGCTCCCTCTATTTTTTTTTCCTTTTTTCTTCTACTTCTTCTTCTTCTTCTTTTTCCTTCCTCTGGGAGGTGTGTGGGTTCTCAAGGGAATAAACTCTCACTCTTCCATGTACTGTATTTACAATATTTGTACCTCGTGAGCAGAATATACAGCGTAAAAAAAAAAAGAAGAAAGTATAGTGTGTCTCTGTTGAATGTTGGAGAAATGAAAGAAAAAACTCAAAGCATGAGTGCAACAGAGGTAATGTGTGTGTGTCTGTGTGTGTGTGTGTGTGTGTGTGTGTGTGTGTGTGTACGAGCGAGGCGGATGAGAGTAGGTTTCTGATTTTTATCTGCCTTCCTTTTCTTCTTTGTATTTTTGGAGGATTCACACAGTGACCTCTTTGTTTGGGACAGTGAGTACACCCCTCCAACCCCCTGGACGGGGGGGAAAGAAACCATTTCCTGTAGTCGAGAGATAGAAAGAGAGAGAGAAAAGAGAGAGAGAGATAGGAAGGAGGGGCGGGCAGACAGAGGGGAAAGGAATGAGAGTGTGTGGAGAGAGGAGAAGAGAATCAGAGATTAAGAAAAGAAAGAAAGAAAGAAAGAAAGAGGTGTATAAAAGGAAGGAGGCAGTGTAGGAGAGACAGTGAAAGAGGAGATGGGAGGAAGAGGGGGATATTGGATGATTGAATGAATGATTTTAGTGAGAGGGGTGAATGAATGAATGATGGTTGAAAAGGTCAGGAGAGGAGCAGGGTGGAGCTTTAAGTTCCCAGCAAGAGAAGCTCCAAACATGTGAAACATTTAATGCTGGAGATGTTTCATAGTGCATCACTTGGCCTTGTTGTGCTTGACTAGAATGTATCCAACTTTATTAGCTGATGCTGATACTTATGTATTGACTGGCAGTTCTAGATTTTTTCTCTCAATGATTAGTTTTTTTCATCGATCAATGTCCAGATTTCAATTTTTTCATTTTTCTTATGTTATGTTATGACATTTGAAAAGTGAAAATGCACAATGATTAATACAGTGATAAGGGAGAGCAGAGTGTTCATACATAAACTCATTCACACACTCGGGGGGGGAAAAAAGCCTTTACCTAGTGAATGTGATGTCATTTAATCTATAGATGTGATGCTGTTGGCCTAGATCAGAGAAAATATCAGATATTGATCACAATCATTTAAAAAAAACAAATTCAAGACTGTTTATGTAAAAAGAAAAGAAATGGAACATAGGCCAACATGTTTTGTTTTATCTCACAAATTAGCCTTAAGAAGCAGTGTCAGTCTTGAGGCTCTACAGTTAACTAATGGAGCCACGCATTGAATGTTAAGGATCAAAAACTACTAAACAGTATGTTGAAAGTTGGCATCAAATATATGAAATCTTATTTTCAGTCATTTTTAATCAGACAGTTCCTGGTTAAGTCAAAATTTTGAGCAGTGGTGTCAAACATACGGCCCGCGGGCCAGAACCAGTCCGCTAAGGGGTCCGAACTGGCCCGCTGGATAACTTTGCAAAGTATGAAAATGACATAAAAGTAATTCCAGTTTTTCTGCTGCTTCAAAGGTTTTTTTTCCCACCCTGACCATAATACAATGAATACATATTGTGGTCATATTTAAACCATTCATATATTGAACATTGTACAAAACAATGTCATTCAGCAGCTTCTGTGCAAAATAATCTGAAAAAACTGATATATAATATTGTTGAAATTGCACTCATTTTTCTTAAGAAATCTCAGCATGTTCATCTGTTTTTTAAATAGATGGTTTATTAAAATATATATATTCTTTATTATTTGTAGGTTATTATGCATTGTTTTTACTGGTCTGACCCACTTGAGATGAAATTGTGAGCCTTAAACTAAAATGAATTTGACCCTCCTGATTTGGAGAAACTTGTGATTAGACAGTAACATGTGACATCATCAGGTACTGTAAATAAACATGGAAGACATTTCATTCTAATGATGATTGTTTTGGTAACTATATATATATATTTTTTAAAGTACTTGTATCTGTATCCACAATAAACACTACACAAGTAACCCTTGTAAAAAAAATAATAAAAAAAATAAAAAAAAAAGAAGAAAGTTTTTAAGACACTGGCTGCATCACAGATGTAAATAACAAAGACTAGTTGTGTGTGAGGGCTTCTACACACACTGCAGTCTTGTTTACTCATTTGGAAATGATCTGCATGTTTTACATTTAATGACTGCAGGGCCGTGCCCGTTCAGAGCATCACAGGCCAGTGTAAACTATATTAGACAATGTGTAACAGTACACGCCATTGAGACATAGATGTGCTAGATGTACCAGTGGTGATTTGCATATACAAACACTTATTCCCCCGTGGTAGCAGTAAAACTGTGGCCGTTGACAGCTGTAGAGAGAAATCTTAATCTGCTCATCTGCAGGGTAGGGTGGTGGTGAAGAGGGGGAGGGGGGGAATATTTTTTTTTTTCTCTATTTCCTCCCCTTTAATTGAAGTGTGTGTGTGTGTGTGTGTGTGTGTGTGTGTGTGTGTGTGTGTGTGTGTGTGTGTGTGTGTGTGTGTGTGTGTGTGTGTGTGTGTGTAGCGCAAGGCAATATGAGATGAGAGGTTAGACATTGGGGTTAGGGAAAGTTCTCTGCTGCCCGTCGTCATCATCATCATCACCATCACCATCACTGTTTTGCTCCCCAGAGAGGGAGGGAGGGAGAAAGGGAGAGGGAGGGAGGGAGAGCGAGGAGCCATTCTGATACTGAATGAGGGAATGGAGGAAGAAAATGAAGAAATGAAATCAGCCTGGCATCATTTGCATTCAAGTTTTATCGGCGTAGGAGGAGGGCGTTTTTAGGCCTGATAAGGAGAGGGTGTCGCAGGCTGCGCTGGAGGAGGAGGGGGGGGGCTAATGGAGGTGTGTGCCTCTGTGAGTGTGTGTGTTTGTGTGTGGATGTGAATGTTATATGTGAACTGACTTTGGCAAAAAGAAGGTGGCTCTGGAGTTCAGTTGGTGTGTGTTTGCATTGACACACACACACACACGTGAATGTTACAGCAGCTATAGTGAGGACTGAGTGTTGTGGGGTGGGAATGGTGTGTGTGTGTGTGTGTGTGTGGTGGGTGTGTGTGGGAGCGGGAGCGGGGGGTTAATATCAGACCAAATAATTAGATTCACTATCGTCTCGGCGGCAGCAGTGCGGGGATCAGGCAGATTAAAGCCGGGCTCGGGGCTGGTTAATATTCATGAGGGGACCGGGGTCCGGGCGAGGGGCTTAGACTGCGGCTCAAAGACTCTCCTCCGGCTGATGGGGCTTAAGGCAGTGCTCTCAACCAAGATGGAGCTCTGTCGGGGGAGGCCTGACATCCCAGTGATAGATGGAGGACTGGGTGGATGGCGAGGGCAAACGAGGAGGAAGAGGAAGGTGTGGCGCCGAATACACCTGCAGCTTCGTTGATCTGTGGATCTTTATTTTTTAGCTTGTAGTTTTAATAAAATGCAGGAAACTTGACAATTCTCATAACAAAAATGTAGCATCTATTTCCATCCTGACACTTGTAGTCTCCCAATATCCACCATCTTTTCTCCTCAGACTGTTTTTGTAGGGGGGAAAACACGTGATACATGAAAACTTCTCAGTGAATCCAGTTGAGAGCACAGCATGTGGTAGTTTGTTTAACGATAAAGTTACGAATCGTTCAAGATATTTAACGAGAGCGAATCACGTTATCAGAAGATGAGGAAAGTAGAAAAGACCATCAGCAAAAAAATTCAAATTAGTCAGGAAATCTGCTGGATTGATTTGTGGCGTGACATGAAGCAGCTGCTGTTTGTCTGTCGGCCCACCAGAACGTTTTATTAGTCAGATCTGACCTGTAAATGACATTTTTAGTTCCTTCCGCCTTGATTCTTCAATCCATCTTTTATTCCAGTGAAATCATTTCATTTTCTAGCAAGTGTACGAAATAATTCCACGTTTAATATTTGACATTATGTGCCAACAAAAATATTTTCACCCTCTGATCTACTGCAGTGTAGTGTAGTGTATGTGATAACTGAAACTAAAGAGAAGTTTACCAAGAGACAGACAGTTTCAAAGTAGGCAGACATTTGATTAACTCCAAGAAGAACCCTCATTACCTAGCTAATGCTAAACACGTGGTTTGTTATTTAAGGGTTTTAAATCCTACATTGTTTACATCCATTAATATTTACAGCGACCTGTAGATCAGTAGAATGATGTGAAACCATTGGCGGTGACTTTATGTCTTTATGCACACGTGAGACAAACAAAACATATATTTAATGTCAGAATTTTAACAGCTGGACACAAGATGTCTCCTACAGTACTTCACTGTAAAGTCCATTCTCAGTGTTTGTGCACTGGAGGCTTCAAGTGTTCACATCACATTGTGTAAGTTGCATACTGGAACACGATTGGCTCTGCAGTTGTTGTGATGTGCGGCTGTGGCTCAGAAGGTAGAGAGGTCGTCCACCAATCCTTGGGCAAGATACTTAACCCCTATTGCTCCCTGCACCAATGGTGTGTGAATGTGTGTGTGTGAATGTTAGTTCCCTCCTGATGAGCAGGTTGGTACCCTGTGTGGTAGCTCCTGTCATCAGTGTATGAATGTGTGAATGTGACATGTTGTGTAAAAGTGCTTTGAGTGGTCAAAAAAACTAGAAAGGTGCTATATAAATACAGTCTAGTTACCATTTCACAAATCCTGATTTTAGGTTGACACCTTAAGGTGAGCAAAGAGGAACTCTGCATAGAGAAGCTCAAACATCCAACTGAAGGAACAAGAAGAAAAACATATTTTTGAGTGGAGGAGAACTTTAATATTTTGGACACTGTCAGATAGGGACATGGTGTTTTCTAGCAGTTTTGTCATCACATGGAACACACACACGAGTACACAACTACTGCATGAGTTTGGTTTTTTATGTATATTTATGTATTTTGTTCTGACATTTGATATAATACACTGATAAACAGTTTCAAACAGTTGTCAGACTGTTTGTGTGTCCAGACACGTTCCTCGGGTGACTGCTGGCCATTTTAGTCACTGAGATGGGCGTCAGACCAAGACAAGTGAAAAGAATTCTGATAGCATCCGGTGGCTACTCTGCTCTCCTTAACTCACCCTGAAATCTCTGGCACCTGCTGTCTCTACTGGCCTGGTTAATTACACACACACACACACACATACACACACATTCCAGGTGTGATCTGGCCCCCTTGCCTCTCTGATTCTCATTATCTTGTCATGAAGTGGTTTTACATGTGTGTATTTGTGAGTGTAAAGTAGCATGTGTGCCTTGTTGCCTGGTTGATACTGTAGATGATCTAGTATTGCTAGGCTAGTCTTGTTAGTTTGGTTAAGTTTTCTCACAGCCTGTAGATGTAGGTGCATGTAGTGTAATTACATGCGAATGTAGCTGCTGCAGTATTTCCTGAATCCTGAATGTGTCCAGAGGCTGACCCCCCCCCCCCCCCCCCCCCCCCGAAATAAAAACATTATCCTTCAGTCCTCCAGGCTTCCTGTCCTCTCATCTGATCCTGAGCCACACTTGGCTGGAGGGTTTCTCTCTACTTGACTCTGCTTGTTTATGCCAGGGCCAATATAAGATTAGGAAAGTTTCTGGAATAAAAAAAAAAACATATCACAAAAATTACAGTATTCATCAGTGTCCACAGAAATGAGTTATTCTCTAAACATCCCGGGGAGTCATTTAACCGATCAGACTTCAGATATATAAAGATGAAGGGAAATTATGAATCAATAAGCTCTCAGAGATACTGTAAGTCATGTTTATTTTATCCTACCGTTGTCCTAACATTAATACAAATATGTTCATGTGACTGTGGTCTGAGAGGAAGCTTCATCAGGGAAAAGTGGACAATATTGACTTTCAGTAAACAGGTGATTCATTTTCATATCAGAAAAGATGAAGAGTATCAATCAATATCAAAAAAATATATTTTTTAAATCAGTATATTTTTTTATACTGAATATGTTTCATTCTCATTTGCTTTGTATATGTGTGTGTGTGTGTGTGTGTGTGTGTGTGTGTGTGTGTGTGTGTGTGTGTGTGTGTGTGTGTGTGTGTGTGTGTGTGTGTGTGTGTGTGTGTGTGTGTGTGTGTGTGTGTGTGTGTGTGTGTGTTTCGTTTTCCACTGGCGCGCTACTGAGCTCTCCCCATTGCCCTATCATGGAGAATTCCAAAGCCGTGGCCGTGATGAATTAGTCTGAAACAAATTAGCAGTACTTACAGCTCAGACGGCTCCAGCATTGGGTTACAAATTAAAACAAAAGCAGCCGTATCTCCACATCAGCGCTAGTTCCCCATGAAATACAATACGCTCTGCCTCAATCTTCCAACGTGCAACAGACTGAGAGGCTTCCTTCTTCTCTTCTCACTGTCTTCCCCAAACCGTCCCAAAGACAAATGTCCATCTTCCTCAGGTGTTTCAAGCTTAGTTGTTAGGCTGCGACGGTATCTGTGTCTGACTGATCATGTATACTGTAATGAAGGAATGGTGTTCAATCCAGGTAAAGAGACATTTTAATGGAGGGATGTAACATGTTGATCACTGCAGTATTTTTTTTTATTTATCTCCACCAATAATATCTTCCCATTTAGGTGAATATCTAAAACCAGATTTTTATTAAATTTGGTTGAGAATTCATACTGATTATTTAGTCCAATCAATCTTATTCACAACCTTTTTTGATTGGGTCCCCTTATTACCAAGAAATACCGTCTGTTCAACACTTTTTTCTTTCATTTGAATTAGAGCCTGACCGATAAACCAAACATGTGACCACTAATAAATGATGAGTAACTGAAGTGTACTGTCGAAGCAGAGTAGAGGTTTCTAGCACGACTTCTCCTACTTCCAAGGTGGATGGAGAAGGGAAAAAAACTTTTAAAAAATGGACTGGGTATATGGTCATGTGACATCAGGCCAATGATTATCCTAGACAGGCAGGAGGGCAAGGGGAGTATCCAATAAGAGACATGGGTGACCTAGCCCATATCGGTAGATACCACATTAGCTGATACATATCTGAATGCACATAATTGGTTGTTTTTTGTGGGTTTTTCTGCTTTTTAACGACACTATTTAAATACTGTTTGTAATTTGTTTTATGATGACCCTGATGGAGGCCATGAGCCGAAACGCGTCGGTCTAACAATTAATTTGTTCTGTTGACTGTGTCGAAATGTAGTCCACCAGATTATTAGTGGTGAGGTTTATTTTGTCATGTGTAAAACCTTCTGCACAGGTCACAGTTAGAAAACCAAAATACATTTAGTGAACTCTATCAAAATATTCATTTATGTAATGGGTTGTGTAAAGAAAATGGGCAAATATATCAGTCAGATTTTTTTTTAAAAACAACGTATCTGTTATATCAGTGTTGGAATCGACCCCAAATGTCCTGAATCTATTGGACTATCAATTGAATGTGTTTAGTCCTACAGAAGTGAACCCCTCCACATCTAGAGAAACGTGTTTTCCTTCTCTCCTGTCTTGTTTATCACCTCGTGAATCATCTTGTGCCCCCTTGACCCTCCCAACACCCACACCAAGCCCCACTGTTTTACTCCCCCCACCACAAATCAAATACACCGTACTGTAAAGCTAACTACATTTCACACCATGTTGCCTATCATTATTCCAGGAAGCCATAGGTTTCCATTCATTTCTATCCAGTATGGAAATCAACTAAACAGTCGGAAGTGAGATATAATTTGAAAAGTCACCACATAACCTTGACGTATGCATATTTGAGTTTGGGTCTCATCACATACTCTCAAGAGTCTACTAATACATATTCATAATGTACGGAAGTGAGTGAAAACCATTGATTAATACGATGAAATACATCCAAAAATCTAAAACTCGACTTTTCAATGGTAAATGAATGTAGAGGATTGTATGAGCTCTCAGGGTGCTTTCTGCTTCTTTAAGGAAGGAGGATTTGTGGAATATGGAGAACCAGGTTTTTGGCAGTTTATTACCGATGGAATAAATGGAGGTCACATATATGTACACTTAGCATGCTCATTAGTCTGGGGAGTCCTTTTCTTGGCCAAATACATGAATTGTGGTAGTTTGAAACACACTGTCTGTTTTATGCTACTGCTGCTTTTCCACACCCATGGTTTTCCTCCCAGAAAGTCAGCGATACATCCTTGGATTTATTTTCACTCATCAGCCTTTAAATGCAGCAGTATAGATTAAAAAGTAATAATAATAGAAAGATTAAATTGCTACAATATAAAGAAATAGAGCAGAGCATACCATCATGTGAACTCTCACTCAGGAGGACTGAGTCCAGTAGGACTCAGGTCCAGCACTAAGCGGATGCTGCCACCTGGTGGACGTTTAGCTGTACTGCAAATACATACTCGCATAGTGGGTTTGATAAATACGTTCAGCCACTGCATGTACACTGATACATTTCAGTGTTTTAAAATGTTGAATTAGTTATAAATTAGAAGAATAAATCTCTTGCGCATCCATATTTATCTCTGAAATTGGAAGAACAGAAAGGTAAAGGTGCGGTTCCTGTGCATGTATCGCTATGCTTAGATATTGTCTTCTTATAAAATTTACTTTTTAATGAGCCGCAATTGTGTGAATTCAGAATGAGCTGATTCAGTATGTTCCCCGTTATGATGCTCCAAGATATCCCTGCAAGCTAAACACACATCCACAATGTGTTTATGCTGTTTTTGCACATGAAGAAATGTCTAAAGTTGACTTTTCGCAGCATGTTTCAGTAAAATTTATGAGCATGAGTTGAAAGTAGCAGGCTGTAGTACCGGGAAAAAAGTTTGTGTGTCATGGAGACATGGGATAAGCCTGGGTCCTCCTGGGGGTGATTGTCAGAGGGAATGCTCCTGGTGCCTCAAATGAACAAAGACAAGATTGTACTGACACAGGTGTGTGTGTGTGTGTGTGTGTGTGTGTGTGTGTGCGTGTGTGTGTGTGTGTGTGTAAAATATGTGTATTCTCTCTCGCTCTCTCTCTCTCTCATACCTCCACATACAGACACAGTAGATGTTGCCTCTCCAGTCTTTGTCTGTTGTATCCACAGTGGATCTTATTATGGCAGCGGGCTGAATAGCAGCCTGTCGACCTCATCAGATCTTCTTTCTCTTTCTTTTCTTGTCTCATTCTCAGTCTCTCTCTCTCGGGGTCTCTCTCCCTCTTTTATTCCCTCTTTTTCTTTCTTCTCTCTTCTCATTTATTGTGCGTGTGGCTTTGTTCAGCCCGTGCTCCCCTCATTTCCTCATTTCCTTCTTGGGTTGTAATCATCCTCTGCTCGATGGCGGTTTACCATTGGATACACACTGGACACACACTGGACAGTTCTGTGTGACTGTGTACTCACAATTGACAGCAATTAATGCTTGGATTTTTGTGATTGTCTCCTGGCTGACACACTATAATGAAGTCCTGCTAAAGAGGAAAATTAATACTTAAAGTGATAATGGCCCTTGTTTGAAGAGTTTGAGAGTCTTTCTTATTTCATTTGACACGTTTCCATTTGAAGAAAACATTGAGGACATGAAGCATTGTTGAGAGAAAAGCATCAACACACAGGGAAGCAGTTAAGGACAGAGTGACGGTTTGATTGACAGGATGCTTCACCAGTGTAGAGGTTGTGTGGCTCCAAGAGTGTTTGAAGCTGTCTAGCAGCCCAACAGTGTCATACATTCTTGAAAACTTAATGTCCAAATGAACGGGGAAAATTAATACGTTAATTAATTTAATATTTAGGCAGGGGTGGGTTTTAAAGAGTTTCTCTACAAGTTTTAAAGAAATTGTGAATTTCCACAAATTTCTATGTGTTTGTTTTGTCCGACCAAACAATACAAAACCCAAAGTTATTTATTTTAGCAAATCTTCACATGTGAGATGCTGGAACCAGAGAAAGTTAGGTATTTTTGCTTAATAAATTGCTTCATAAAGTAAATTGATCAATTATCAATATTGGTGTCAATGCATTTACATACAGTTGACTTGTTTTGGCACAAATCAAAACTTACACTGACAGTGTATTTGACATTTGTGTAAAATCAAAACAATCATTTCATGGTGGTATGGGGAAAAAAACTAACATATAGACAATAAAAGAAAAGAAAGGGACCTTTAAATGTCATAGCCTTTTCTTTATGATATACTTTACCGTACAATTTAGCAATGAGTGAGATGAGTCTGACCTTCACATCATGTTCATTCCTCGTCTTCTTCATTCTGCAGGACTGCAGGTGGACACTGGTGTGCGAGGATCCAGATTGTTGGATGAGCCGTCTCCCTCTGACCTCTGACGCCTCTGCTGCCAACTGTACCATCTACAGCCAAGGTGAGATTTGCATGAATATGGCTCACTTTGGTGTCTGAAAGATCTCCTTCAAATGTGCTTTCAATGGAAGTGATGGAGGACAAAATCCAAAATGTGTCATTTAAAAGTAGATGTTTAGCTTATATTCAGCTTCGAGTTAGTCATATCAAGTGATATCTGACACATTTACATCTTTTTAGCATCAGATTCCCTCTTAGTGTTTCCCTGTTGAGCTGTGGTGGAAGTATAGTAACAAAAAGACTTTGCTACTAAAAAGACTAATGTTGAAACATAGCAGACTTGATGTGACTCATTTGGACAGCTAAAGCTTCATATTAGCCTCACATCAACTTTTAAATACATGTTTAAACAGAAGGAGGACTGTGGATTTTGTCCTCCATCACTTACATTATAAGTGCATCATGAAGGGATCTTCTAAGGCTACGTTCACACTGCAGTTAAAAGTGACCTGTATCCGATTTGTTTGCTCAAATGTGACCCATATCTGATTTGTTTCTGACATTGAACAGCGCAAGTCGCATTGAATCTCACATATCCAAATCCGATTCAGGCCAATTTCAAATGTGGTATTGAATCAGATTTTTTTGAATGCAACCGCAATCTGAACAGTCAGGTCACATTTAATGCGACGTTGATGTTATGCTACAGCTAATGCTCCGAATAAAGACATCATTAAAGTATTCATTTTCTCCTCTTCCTCCTTTTTAACATCAAACGCTTGTTTTGCAGACTGCCGCCACACACCGTTTTTAACATTAGACCATAAATGAGACTACCAGTAACTTCACCGGCTGTTGCCATGTTTGCTTCCGTAAACACTGTTCTGTGCATCATGTCATTAATGATCAACTGAGCATGAGGGTCACTTCATGACCGTGAGCTGTTCAAATCGCAGTCCGCAGACAGGCCACAGTGTTATCTGAACAGCCAAACAAAAAATCTGATTTCAGCAATAAATCGGAATTGAGCATTAAGGCCTGCAGTGTGAACGTAGCCTAATAGTCAGTATGAACAGGAGGAATCACATTAACAATGGCTACATTTCAATCAGGTGTGTCAGTCACAGGGCTCCTGATTGTTCTCATTAATGTTATTAATTCCAGCTGTGCTTGTCCTGCTCTAATGAGTCAATAACAGTTGTGTGTCTGTGTGTTTTCAGGTGAGGAGCTGTTCTGTAAGGTGACCAGAGAGCTTGCAATCGGTGAAGGGCTCCTGGCCTCTCTGTTGCCTCCTCCCACCAACTCCTCCTCTCCCATGAACCAGCTCTCCCCTCCACTCAGCCTCGTCACCCAGAAACAACCTGTGGTCAAGGAGGAGCTGCTGTACCCGGCGGCACTGCACTCAGAGATCCAGCTCCTCCCACAGCAAGCAGGCATGGCCGCCATCTTGGCTACTGCTGTTGTGAATAGTGAGTGTTGTTTTAAAGGCATGAAAATAAGTTTTTAGTTTGTTAGCATTGTATTTGGGCTTTTTAATGCAGTAGAGTATATACAGTATTTCAAGTAGGATATCATTTGTTATTGATTAGAATTAATTTTGAATAATGATGGTACAAAGCGGTATTAAAGTTACTATAAACTACACCAGCATAGATTTTTACATGGTACAACTGCATATATGTAATGTAAGTTTCATGCTTTACATTACTTTCCTTGAGTCAATCATCAAACTTTCTTTATTTAGCACCTTCCATACAGGCTAATGTAGTTCAAAGTGCTTCACAGTTGATTGACAAGAGTGCCATGATTAATAAGAGTGTAAGTGTAGACCAAGAAAAACATTAAGAGAAGGAGCAAAAACAAAGAACAATGAGATAAAATAAGAATTATAAAAATGTTTAAGATCCGAAATCCAAAAGAAAAGAAAATGCAATAGTAAGAGAAAAAAGTTAAATAAAGGTTAAAATAGAAACCTTGTTGTGTTGTCATTCTGAGTACTGTAATATAAGCTTGTGAATTCCACATTTGTAATATTCTCTATGGCCACAAGATGGTGCTGCAGGTCTTTATCAGCCAGTATCACTGCTCAGCTTCTAACTGCCACCTCTTAAAGTTTCCTACTGGCCTTGAGCTGTGTTGACGTCTGCGGCTGATGCTGAGCACAAACACACTTTTGTTTGGACTGTTGGTAATCAGTCTAGATGATTACACATTCCTAGATCTGGCAACATTGCAGCAAATAATTGGGAGGTGTCAAAAATAACTTGGCTGATAAGACATGCGATAAGGCTGACTTCTAGTTCATATAACCTTTTGCGTTGTGTTGCCTTGGATGCTCATAACAATGCTGTGTGTGTGCGTGCGTGCGTGCGTGCGTGTGCGTGCATGTGTATGTGGCACCCAATTAAGTGCTTGAACTACAGAACTGGCTGTCTTTTAGTTTAGTCAACTGACTCTAAATGTATGTTCTTTTGATGTATCAGAGGACATTTTCCCGTGCAAGGACTGTGGAATCTGGTACCGCAGTGAGAGAAACCTGCAGGCCCACCTCATGTACTACTGCGCCAGCCGACAGAAGCAACCGGCCGCAGCCTCGTCGCCGCCACAGGACAAACCCAAGGAGTCCTATCCCAATGAACGTATCTGCCCCTTTCCACAGTGCAACAAGAGCTGCCCCAGTGCAAGCTCACTGGAGATCCACATGCGCACACACAGCGGTGAGAGCAAGATATTTACATAGACTAAACACACAGATGTCAGAACATTGATGCAGACACATGACCAGTGTGCCTTTATTGACCAGTTCGTTAGTTGTGATATATCATAGCTCACAGATTTGAATTATTTCCCTTCTCTATCCCTCCACAGGCGAACGTCCATTTGTCTGTCTCATCTGTCTTTCAGCCTTCACCACTAAAGCAAACTGTGAGCGCCACCTTAAGGTCCACACTGACACACTCAATGGGGTGTGTCATGGCTGTGGATTCGTATCTACCACAAGGGACATCCTCTACAGCCATCTGGTCACCAGCCACATGGTTTGCCAGCCTGGATCTCGTAGTGAGGTGTACTCTCCAGGACCAGGCCTTCCTAAACTTCCTCTCTCCACTGGTAAGTCACACTACCATCATCATCAAAGTTATCACGTGGATGTGATTGTACAGACAGTGTTATAATGTGTCAGGATTCAGGACTGTTGATCAAGTTTTTCACATTTTTCAACTTCAATCAGGACAAGACACATTGGTCCTAACTTTTCAAAACCATCTACATGTAAGCGACTAGGATAGTTCATTAATTCTGACTCTTTTCATCAGGTCTCAGTCCAGGGGATTCTGGTGTGGTGCTGAAGTGTCAACTCTGCGGTCACAACTGTGACTCCCCCGCCCAGCTTCAGCAGCATGTACGAACCCACTTAGAGGTCAGGGTCCCAGCTGAAAGGAGCCCCACCCCACGCCAAAGTACCCCATCATCAGTTGACCAACTCCAGCTCCAGCCATCTCCCTCAGAGAGGGAGCCCCTAGCATGTGTACCTAAGCCAGACTCATCCAGCCCAGGCGCAAACGGTGGCTCAGCCACTCCGCGAGGCTGCAGTCCCCCTGATGCCCCAACCACCAACATAAAGATCAAAGAGGAACCTCATTCAGACTCTGAGACAGAAGAGCAGCAGATGGAAATTAAGGAGGATGGAGAGGACGAGGTTGATGGAGAGGAGGGTGACCAAGAAGCCACAAGCAAGACACAGGAGGAGCCGGTTGCTACCTCCTCCTGCCAGGCATCAAATTCTCCTAAGAGTCCAACAGCCACAACTGTGAAGGCTGAACCAACAAGTCCCACCCCTGGTTCTAGCCCAGCTCATGTGGGAGGTGCAGGGTCAGTTCTCCCAGGAGGAGCAATGTTCTTGCCCCAGTACATGTTTAACCCTGAGGCAGCCATATTGCCTCAGGCCTCAGAGATCCTGGCCAAAATGTCAGAAATGGTCCACAGCCGTCTGAAACAGGGCCAGACAGTTCCCCAGAACAACCCAGCCACCTTTTTCCCTTCTGGACCGACTGCACCTACAGCTACAGCCACTCCACCTCACAAAGGAGCCACCTGCTTTGAGTGCGATATCACCTTCAACAACATCAACAACTTCTATGCACATAAGAGGCTGTACTGCTCCAGTAGGCATCAAACAGATGGTGCATCATCAGCTTCAGGCCCAGGATCAACAAGGGATGCAGGCCCAGCCACTGCTCCGTCCAGCGGGGCACATGGATCATCAGCATCTCCTCAGGGTGGAGCAGCAAGCAGAGCAGCCTCAGCCTCTCCTACTGACTCGGACCCTGCTGCAGGGAGCGGAACAACAGAATCGAAGAGAGTGGTCGAAGTGAAGTCAGAAACTCCTGTGGTAAAAGAGGGAATATCATCCTCTTCCGAAGGGGAAGGTGGAGGTGGTAGTGTGGGAGTTGGAGGAGGAAGAGCAAGTGAAGGTAGCCAGAGTCCTGCAAGTGGGTCTGCAGAGGACCAGGAAGATGATCCCAATAGAACCTTTTGTGGGGCTTGCAACATCCGCTTCAGTCGTCATGAAAACTACACTGTTCACAAACGCTTCTACTGCGCGTCACGCCACGACCCATCCAACCACCGATCCACACACATGGCCAAGGCAACCACCACGGCAGCCTTCCTTCCCCAGCCCATCCGCACACGCAAGAGGAAGAAGATGTATGAGATTCACATGGCCAGGACTGAAGCCTTAGCTAACGCTGCTGCAGCTGCTGCCGCTGCCGCTGCTGCTGCCACTGCTGCTGCCTCCGCCCCGTCCCCCTCTGTACTCGGCTTGGCAGTGAAGCAAGAGGTTTCTCCCAGCGGGGCAGGCGGCTCCAGCCCCGAAGGAGATGGCCCAATTGACCTGAGCAAAAGGCCCCGTCTGAGAGAGGCCCCACAGCACGGTAACAGCAGTGTTCTCCCTGCTCTGCCGCTTACCGACTACCACAAGTGCACCGCCTGCAGTATCAGCTTCAACAGCATTGAGAACTATCTGGCTCATAAAACCTACTATTGTCCCGCCACCACCCTCCAGCCCCACACAATGGAGCAGCTGCACAGGCTCAAGAGATCGGCTTCTACCTCGCCCAAAAGCAGGTCTCAACAGGAGCGCCAGGATCTTTTGCACCCTATGGAGGCTAAAGCCCTACCCGCTGAGTGGGTCGCCCAGGCTCAAGGGTCATCATCCAGTCCCTCTGCCTTACCTGCCTCTGATGCCACATCTTCTCCCCATACAACTACCACACTTGCAGCCACCCCAGGAGCTGGAGCCAAAGGCGCTGGTTCCTCTCATATGGTCTGCCCATACTGTCCTAACAGGCCCATCACCTCTGATCTGATGGAGCACTTCAAGACCACCCACGGCCTGGTTGTAACTATTCAGCCACCCCAGGAGGCCCTACCCCAACCAGGTAGTGCGGTCAGCCGCAGCCCCAGCCTTAGCCCAAGGGATGGCGCCGCAGCAACCACCTCCACCACCCCAACTGGGCAACCCAGACTGGTCTCTCGAGTTCACCGAGACAGCATCAACGGGCAGACAAGGAGTGGTACAACTTCTCCCTCCTCTCCAGTGGTAAATGGCAGCCCTTCAGGTGGGGCTGGATCACCTCCGGCCAGCTCACCTCTGCCCATGTCCCCCTCAAGGGCTCCCTCTCTAACTTTGTCACCTGTGCCTGAGGTCCTGAGGGAGACAGTGGGTTCGTCCCTCCTTCCAAACAAGGCCGCACCAACCACGGCCTCCCATCCCATCCCCGCGTCCCAGCCTGCTCCCGTTCCCGGCGCTAAAACCCCAGTGATCTCCCCAGTCCAGAACGGTAACTCCCGCTTCTGTCGGCTGTGCAACATCAAGTTCAGCAGCCTCTCCACGTTCATAGCTCATAAGAAATACTACTGCTCCTCCCACAGCGCTGAACATGTTAAGTGAACTGAGTCATTCTCTTCTCCCTCTTCCCTCTTTCCTTTTCCCCTTTTCTTCTTGAGTGGATATTTTTTTCATTCAGTTCCAAGAAGCTCAGATGTCCCTCTTCTTCTGCCAGTCCTCCCATGTGGGTGCCAAAGCGGCACTCAGCTGGCAGGATCATGAATGACTGTTACTCACCTGGCAGGGCCTAAAGCTCAACTGCTCCAGAGCAGAATTTGCAGGTGGTGTTACTAACATAAAGTAACTGATATTCCTCCTTCTATGGGTCAATGTTTGTAGTACACTAAGAGCTGATACAGATGCTACGTGGCTCTCCACCTGTCTACCTGCACACGCTGGTGTGCCCCGTCCCCTAGATCACTCTGTTTTCATACCCCTGCCCCACATTGGACACCTACCACTCCCAGGCCTCACAGTATGTTGCATTATGGGACGTTAAAAAGATCTGTTAACAACCTCTTTTCTGTCTCTCTGTTGAACCGAGTTGTTTATAATGGCAGTAATTAGATTTGGACTGTTGGAGGCATTTCTGACTGATGATGATACAGTAACGATAATGCTGATTATGATGGATCTCCAGTCTTTTCTATAGCTATTGATGTTTCAGACCTTAAAGGAGGAATCATTTCTCTTGTGTGGAAAAGACTTGATCATTGTTAATGTTTTTATTATCTGTGCATAGTGTATGATGTCTAAAAAAAGAAAAAAAAGAATTCTATATGCTTTTGGTTTCAACACTGGCTCTTTTTGCTTACTAGAAAAAAGCTAAAGCGTTTTTAGCTGGAAAACAAATATGTGGTATCACAATGTTACTAATTACTGAAGGATAATATTTCAAAAATGGACAGTTTTTTTCTTTCATACACACAAATTTTTATTTTCTCTTTAAAATGCAAGGGAGAAAAAAATGTGAAATATTTATCTTTTAGTCCTCACTGATTTCATGTCAACAGAAAACTACCTACCTAGTGTCTGAGAGTATTTGTATTTTTTATTTGTATATTTTTCATACTGTTGGAAGGAACTGTTTGGATCTGGGTATGTTGAAGTGTATTTTCTAAGTGTAGATATGTAATATCTTCTCACAGTAATCACTGGGATCACACTGAACTTTGTTATCACGTAAAGCAGTTTGTGTTGTTTCTGTCGTCTTTATTTGATGGTGATGTCTGGCAACCAGCACTATTTACTTTTATCCCCTCTTGTACCTTTTACAGATCAGCAACATGATTATATCAGAACAGCTTCTCACATCAGAAAGTTGAAGAGTGCGTTCTCATACTGTTGCTTAATACTTTGGTGAGAATGATGAAGCCTCCCAGACTTTAGGGGTATACAAAAATCTGTTAAGTTCAAAAACAATGTTAAGTTACCAGCTGCATATCATCCAAAATGTGACCTTTGAGGACACACGGCTTTACATTCTTTGTTGCAAACCTGTCATTTCAGATGTACATACTAAGGGATACACAAAACACATCACTGCTTAGGTGTTTATACACATCTTAAAAGATGTAGTTCTTTTTTTTTTTAATGATTGTGTTTCTGTCCGGCAATGAAGGCATAGCAGGGAATATTCCCATCTTAGTATAACACCTCACACAGTAGGGTAAAGCAATTTGTTGCTCTTTTACTCACACACACATACTCACACAGAGTTTACGCCACATGTTCCCATGCTGCTGTTGCAGTTGCAATACAGTGTTAGCTAGAACTGTGAAATACTTTTCTTTTTTTTTTTCTCTTCTCCAATATCGCATACTTACCGATGTAAGGATCATACGTTTTTTTGAGGCACAAACTTCATTGTTTATCGAAAGCTGTCAACAGCCAATAATGCTTCCTGGTGTTGAATTCATTAAAAATGATCATTTCCTCTCCCAAACAATAGAAAATCAACATTCCCTCAGGATTTGACTCTTGTATATGTGCAGGAGCTTCTAAAACTGCATTTGGACCATCACGAGACACTAAAACTCCAGACTAATGATATAGTTATGAGTAGGATAGCAGATGTGAAAGCTTAATTGTAAGTTCTGAGGCCAAATTCTTCCATACTGAAAGGATTTCTCTGCTAATATCAGTCCAACTGTAAACTTACCAACACAAGACAGATCTGGAGCCCTGTTTATTATCAGTAGTAGCATTAAGGGACCCACACTTACACCTAATGGAAGTCAAGTCTTCACAACTCCACAGCAGTGATGAGGAATGTTGTCATGTTAAAGCTGCATTAATTGATTTTTTTTCTTTTTCTTTTCTTGGGGGGGGGGGGGGGGGGGGGGGGGGGGGCAACAAGAAGCTGTAAACACAACATTGACATAATATCACATTTTAAAGTGGTTATGACCAATGTGGGGGGAAAAAAAGCTTATTTGCACATATGCCAGGCTCAGAGCCATTCGCTCCCCTTTGAGCTCTATTTTTGGTGTCCACCAAATCCTGAGAAGAATATGTGGCTCTTTAGCTGCTAAATGCTCTACTATGCTCACCAGCTAGCTGTTTGCAGTTTGGTGCTGGGCAGGTGTTGGCATAGAAACAGGGGTTGACGAGAACAGTAAGACTCAACCACACAAGCTGCAGGCTGCATAAAAACCGAGCTTAAATATGCTAAAATGCACTGTAGAAGTGAGGGGAACTGCACTCTAATTTCATCCACAGTAAACATAAAAGATATATTGATTAATGCAGCTTTAAAGAATACAGATTTTTACCTTGATCCGTTAAAATACTCAGTGAGGTCATGTGGTTACTTTCAGGTACATCTTTGTGTTAATAGTTGCAGGATTATGCAGATCAGCATTGTTATCCTTTACATCCACTAACAAACATTCAAATATGGAAAATTAAGTCAAATTTAATTTCTCAGTAACACACTTTTTTTTCTCCAGAAGAGCACAAATTGTCACCTGCTGTCCATTTTTGACATCACATGTGTCCATTAATCCCCAAAAACCTGCTTAGGTGTGAAATCATCAAACAATTAATATTGACCCCAAAAACTGGAAGACCATTATGTAAAAAAAAAAAAAAATGGAGGATTTTTTTTTTTTTTTTTTCTATCACAATTTTTCAAAATCCTGGTTGATTTCTCTCCTCTGCTGTGGTTTGGAGCAGCACTTTATCAGACATATCTTATTAGTGTTTACAATTGTGCTGGTCTGTCTCTCTCGGGTCCTAAAAGGAGAAAGAAGAAGCAGGAGAAAGACACAGTCATGTCAACTATTCACAAATTGAGGAACTGAGTGCTGGAAAATCACCCTTTGAACTCACCCGTATTTTTTTATTGCACTGTGTTGTATAAAAATGTGCTGAATGTTTTAGTTTTAGGGACTTTTTGTAATGTATTTATGTTATACAGCACTTCCCCCTCCCCCGTCCAAAAATGCATCATTCTAACATGAAGGACTTTCTGAAAGATTTTGACCCTCGCATAATTATTTTTTTGTTTTTTTTTCTTTTCTTTAAGTTGTAAACATGTTTTGTTATTGATTCCTCTGATGTCCATAATGGAGAAAAATCACAATGAATGTCAAAACTTTTATTTCTTTATATTCCATTTCAGCTCAGTTCCACTACACTCTTGTCCAAACTATGCATGGGAAATAAAAAAAAGTTCTGAGAGACACTGATGAAGAGTGTGACTGTGCTTCTTTCTCGTCTTTTTTTCTCACGGACACCTACCCGCTCGGCTCTTGTCATGAGTCTGACTGGTAGTCCTTGACTTTTAGAACGCGTTTGATTCACTGTTGCTTCTGCGTAGTCGCTCACAAATCACTTTCTTTTCATCAGTAAAGTTTCTAGTGCGCTGTTTCTGCGTGATGTCAGCTAGTTCAAAAAGTCTGAATGAATCATCAGCTTTTCTTTTTAATTTATGTGAGAATGATAGAAGAGAAGAAAAGCTGTCTGTGCTCACTCACACCTACAAGGCTGCTCCAGGCAGTGGCAGAGTGCAACACTAAAAAACACTGGGAGCTTGCAAGCATATGCGTATTTCCATATATTCGACTTTCTCACCTCAGGTTTAACCCTTCAATGATGGTGTGTGGATTCATTTTTCACTGCTGTATTGTGTGTTCTGGGACAGCAAAACACTAAACACATTAATTTATGGACATGTTAATTACAAGGGGGGTAAAATCACCTGGAACAAACAAGACCATTCCTAAGAAGATTAAAAGCCTCCTATTTCCATTTTATATATCTGAATATTTACTGGATGGCTTACCAGCAAAAAGGGAGTCAGTGGCTTAATTGGCAAAGACTATGAAGTTATTTAAGTGTCAAAAGCTTCACATAAATAACTTTATTACACTAGACTTACACACTCTTACGATAGAATGCTGGCACTATATGAATGATCAGTTTTTGTCATCAATATGAGATTTTACGACGAATTCAAAAGCTTAAAGGTTCAATGTGTAAGAAGTGACTATAGTTTTAATGAAAAACATTTATATATAAACTTAAATTAATTCTGAGGAAATTAACCATTTTAATATGCTGCTTCCTGTTTGTTTGGGTCAGGTGGCTCGTTTTTACACATTGAACCTTTAACTTCTATTAATTAACACATTAACACAGTCATTAACCAGCACCACCACTACTGGGACAATAATGTACCATAGAGGACATTTAAGTAGGCTGTCAACACTGCAAGTAATAACGTCTCTATTGAAAAAGCTGAGATTTAGTTGATGAGTTTTGGTGACAGGAAGTCAAAGTATCTAAACATCTATGTAAGCATACTGATACTTTCTGCCATATTAAGGAAGGACAGAACATCTATAGACAGATTATGAACAAAGTTAAATCAATCTAAATAGAAACATAAGGACAAAATGCTTTAATTACCCTATTCTAATGTGATTAACCTCATACAGTAGTTATCCTTGTCTGGATAATTGCTTTGAATGTTGTTGAATGTTTGATTCAGTGCTGAGCCAAACAGTGTCTGGAGTTTCCTGAGGTGAAACACCTACAGTGTGTGGATCAAAAGCACTTCTAGCCCTGAGGCAGTTCACAGCAAAACTGAACAAGTCCGATAAATTAGTCTGGACACAGAAAGTTTGCATTTGGCTTTATCTGATTTTAAAAAATCTTGGCATCATTTTGGATTGCAATTTAACTTTTAAAAAACAAGTCAAAAAAGTGGCTAATACCATTACATTTAACTTTAACTTTAGACATGTGAGGCCGTACCTGACCACAGAGGCTGCCAAACTTTTTATGCATGCTATGATCTTCTCTCACATCTCATACTGTTACACAAGCTGGTTCCAAGCAAGTACAACAACTCTGAAACCAATAGAGACCCTCTATAAGCAGACCTTAAAAACACTAGACCAGAAACCTATCAACTATCACCACTGCCATATACTAACAAAATATAACTTATTTAACCCTCCTGTTGTCCTCAAGGAAGGAAGGGAGGAAGAAGGAAGGAAAGGAAGGAAGGGAGGAAGGAAGGAAGGAAAGGAGGAAAGGAAAGAAGGAAGGTAGGAGGGAGGAAGGAAAGGAAGGAAAGAAGGACAGAGAAAAGAAGGAAGGAAGGAAGCTAGGGGGGTGGAAAGAAAGAGAGAAGGAGAGAGGGAGGAAAGAAGGATGGGAGGAAGGAAAGGAAAGGAAGGAAGGAAGGTAGGAGGGAGGAAGGAAAGGAAAGGAAGGAAGGAAGGAAGGAAGGTAGGAGGGAGGGAGGAAAGGAAGGAAGGAAGGAGTGAAGGTAGGAGGGAGGGAGGTAAGAAGGAAGGAGGGAGGGAAGGAGAAAGGAACAGAGGAAGGAAGGAAAGAAGGACAGAGGAAAGAAGGAATGTAGGGGGAGGAAGGAAAGAGAGAAGGAGGAAGGGAGGAAGGACAGACAGAAGGAAGGAAGGGAGGAAAGAAGGAACATTCAAAACAGACGGGGTCAATTTGACCCGGGAGGACGACACAAATGTTAAATTTGACAGTTTCTTACAGTTTTTGGATGCCTGTCTCATATTTAAAATACTACATGGGCTAGCACCTCCCCCTCTGAGTGAGTTCATAGAGCTGAAGAGCAGCAGTGGCAGAGCAACCAGGGCAGTCACCAGAGGATACTGTTATACAGTATAGGTGCAGTAACTTTTGTACTTTTTTTCTCAGTACGCGCCTCAAACTACTGGAATACTTTCCCTACTGATGTAAGAGATTGCACCAGTTATCTATCCTTTAAAAATAAAATTGTAACCATAACTAACCTGCACTGTAATTTCTCTGTATGTCTAACGCCCTGTATGTCTGTCTGTATGTCTGTCTGTCTGTAACAACTTGTTGTTTTAATTGTGCTGATTCGTCACTCGGTTGTTCATTTTTTCGACTTTTATTTTTATCTATTATTTTTTAAATAAATAAACTAAACTAAACTTTTCAAATTCACAACTTATTGACTTTTTTCTGAAATGTATGATGTAGTACAGAGTCAAGAGGATGTGACAAGCTAGTGAAACACAAGCAGGTGAGGTGAAGCTAATGTGGTAAAGTGATTTAAACCTGCATTCTCTCTAATGGTCAGCAGGGGGCGACTCCACTGGCTCCAAAAAGAGGCCTGATTGTATGGAAGTCTATAATTTATTACTTCAGTTAACTGTTTCCTGGTGAGTTTATGGTCTCAATCACTAGTTTCAAGCCTTATGATCCTTTTTAGAGTAAAATAGACAATTAAGAAGGGTATGCTTTAGGACGTGGCTACTTTGTGATTGACAAACCGCTATCACTGCAACAACTTTGGACAAGTTATGTAGCCATGGAGTAACCCAAGATTCACAGATTACAGGTTAAGCAGCAGTCAGCGCTATTTCAGTGTGTTTTTCAATTAATGTTGTAATGCCAGTTGCGACCACTGGGTGTATTTTATATCCGGCACTTTTCTAATATGGGTTGAGAATGCAGGGAAAGACAGGAATGTCATATACTGATGCACAGAGGTGGAAGAAGTGGAATGCAGGCACAGTGAAGAATGTAGAGCTGAAACAGGTGAAGCACATACATTTCAAACATCATAAACCAGAGTGCATTCATCTAGTCTTATCAACATCAACGCCAGATCCGATAAACTTCCCCAAACTTTTCAAGGATCACACAAAATGTAAAACTTTTGTCCGTCCTTTGTGATGGCTCTGTTATTTCAGCTGCAGACAGATAGTCTCCTTCAGCAGTGTTCTCAGAGGAGGTTCATGGACATACTGTGGAGGAGAAGGGGCCTGATTGTGTGTGCTGACCATCTCTGGTTTGGAGCCAGCCCAGATGGTATGTTCCAATCATCACAGCTCCGTGAGATTAGGTGTCCACCGCAGGGTGCCAGGCCAATTGAAGAGGGACAATATATGCTTACACGATGGGAAGTATCTCAATCTTCTCAAAGAGAATACTACTTCCGGGTTAATGAAAAATATTGTTAATTATATCGTGTAAGCCAATGTGACAGATACGTGTGAACCTGACAACGATGCATCTGATGCTGCAAGCAAGACATCAACGGAGCACCTGGAGTTGGACATTTTCATTTGACAAAGACTACACAGACACACACATCAAACTCCTCCACAATTTGTATTTTTCACAAATGCTTCCAAGATAGAAGAAGAAGATGAAACTCTGCTTCATGACTCCTGCATCTTGATCCTAACCCAGGATTGTCTTTCTAGGGACAGACGCTTCATTGCAGGCACCAAGCTTAAAAGGAAGAGCGTGACCTCATCTCTCTGTAGTGCTCTCTCTCTCTCTCTCTGTTACCATGGCTTCTTTCTTCCTCAGGTACTCCTCAAGCACGCTGTCACTACTACTCTTCCTCTTTGCCTTCGCTGGCCTGGGAGCTATAAAGCAGCACACTCTCCCTTACTTTCTGCTTGGTCAGACACTCTGCTGGCCCTGCATCCTCTTCCTGCTCTTCCTCACCATCTAGATTGCTCTGGGTGCTATTAATAATAACGTTAAGTGACAAAATGACAGGTGAAAATTAGAGCAGTTCAAAAAGATTAAAAAAAACAAACAGGCACCATGTGTTGAAACAAATTTTTCTAATTGTCACCAGATAACAGGATTGGTAAAAACAAAAACAAAAAAATAACATCATTGACAAATCAGAGGTAAGTTTAAAGAGTTACATACCTCCTGTATGAAGTGGACTTGTCTAAGAAAGTCATTGCCTCCACATACTTATACCTCTTCTGCCTGCTGCCTGCCTGGCCACTTTTCACCTCCCCCTCCTCCCACTTCTTTTTCACATAAGTGTCCCTTAAATTCTTCCACAACTTCTTCCTTTCATCAACTATAAAGTAAAAGAATAGTAATTATGCTGTATTCATTAAACACAGCGAACACCATGTCTTATTACGATTTAAGTCTGATTAGACACAAGATTGATGACATTACATTCCTGTTAAATGTATATCATCATGTTGCACAGCTTCAACATCACTGTCAGCAGTGACTGTAACAGAGAGGAAACACAGGTCAGATGAATGGGGTATGTAACCCTCACACACTGTTCAGGCAGTAAATACATCCTAAATACTTTTTACTTTTAGCCTGATGACTCCTCCTCAAAACATTAGAGTGCAGCTCTTAGTTTTTGACCCATATTTTTTCAAAAATTAAAAAAAACCAAAACTTTTGCATTCTTCACATTTAATATAGTCCATGTTTTTTCTTCATAAATGAGACGTGTAAAAAATGAATCATAAACTCCCTCAGCTTCATTAAGGATGAATCTATTTATCTGTGACTGATGACGTATTCATGATGGATTTGTTGTGCAGAAATTTTATAGACTTATTTTTAGGCGATACTGTGAAGAGTCTGAATATGAACAGTGTGAGGGTTTCTAATTAATGTTGGACCAGCCAATTAGTTAACTAAAAAGGCCCGTTCACAAACACAGTTGGACATAACTACAGTTTTAAAAAATCCATTTGGTGTGAAACCATTATCCAGTCAAGCAGAGACTGACATGAAGGTGTGACATGAGTGAGCTCACCAATTAACCTGGTTGAGTTCTGATTTCCAAAAATGTTTTTTTTTTTTTTTTTTACTTTACTAGAATATTTCTCCAGCCGCTTTGTGTTTAAGTCACCTGATATAATCATTTCATTTGTGCAGGCAGCATGACAGACAGAGACACTATGCAGTTGGACAAGCTGGTGAAAAAGGCTGACTCAGCACTTGTCAGGAGGTTGGACTCAGTGGGGACTGTGGTTGAAGATGCACACAGAGTACATTTCAGGCCATCCTGGACAGTGTCAGTCATCCCCTCCACGATGTCCTGACAGGCCAGAGAAGCAGCTGCATGATGGCTCATCTTGCTGGGCAGGACTAGAGATCCTTTGTCTCCACAGCCATCATGGTTTACAACATCTCCAGTGGCAGGGGCTCATGACCTGGTCTGTTGGTTTCCCCCCCCTCCCTCTCTTGTGTAAAGGTGGTGCCTTCTTTGCACTGGGGACAGCAACGTTGACTTTTTGTTTTGTGAATAACCAATTTTTAAAAAACCCCTCACATAATCTTAAAAAGCTCTTTTACCTTTTTGTTAATGATACTTTTACCCACCTGTGTGGGATTAATATTTTAGTTTATTAAAAGATGAGTAAATGAGTACGTCTTCTATCACTGACCATACCAACATTCTTAACTATAGTGAGGGTGAGAGCATGATAAATCTTCGCCTGAAGACAAACTGTTACTTGCCTTTGCTGCTGCTGCTGTTCATTTTACCAGCAGTCCCTCCCCACTCCCTGCTGTGCTGAGCCTGATGCTTCCTTGTGTGGAGTGGTGGCATTCAGAGCCTAGACGCCAAATATCAACCCGGCTCATATTCTACACCCTCGCAATAATCCAATCCACCTGAGTTTGCTGACAGAGCTCAAGTATTTGTTTTAAAAAAAGGTATTCCACATCACATTTTCCATGTTGTTAGCCCTCAGATAAGTGACCAATATCAGCCAAATATATACCAATCAAACCCTAAACCAAAGTGCACTTGAGGCAAGTGAGATGTTTTTTAGCAGCAGCTGCACCTGCTGAGTAGACCGACTGACTGCACTCTGCTCTCAGAGGTCCCCTGCTTTAATGAAGGAGCATGGAGACATGGTTTTCCTCATGTCAGTGTGCCAGTGGTTCAAAAATAAATTGATGACGTGTCTCCTGTCTACCAGCTGACAGCTGGAGTCCTGTAACAGCTCAGTGGGACTATGAAAGAAACTACTTACATTACCCAGAGAAGAATCAAATTCCCAGGAAGAAGCTACATTTTTCTCTTTAGAATTACCCTAATTGAGCAAGTGTTCGAATTTAAAGACGCTGTGTTCTGGCAAAAAGTGTGACCAATTCGATTTTGAAATAACAATAGCAGCTTTGAAAAACCCCACGTCAATCCATTCTTATCACACAGTGGCTGCAGTTCCCTGCTTTAATGAAAAAAAAGAAGAAAAAAGTCAGCATGGTGATTTTCGCAGAGGTAATCTTCTACCATTTTCATCCAATCTTTGGCCTTTTCAATCTCTACTTCATCTCTCCATTAAGCAAGCAGTTATCTACTGGGAGTCTCTGAACACAGTGTTCTCTGCACTGCAGCACATCTCTCATGTGGAGGAATGAAAAAAGTATTTAGGAGAAGGAACATGAGGTCAAGTGGAGTCAAAATGGTAGATTACTACTTTAAAAACTGTACCTGTAGTTCAAAAGGAGAAAAACAAGGAACGCTCCCTCACACACACACACGCACGCACACAACACTAGACAGCACGTTGTCATAGAATTTGGCCACTTTTGACTCTCTATGACAAAAGTGGTCAAGTGTGACAAAGCGGATGGCGAGCCAATACCAGCTGTCCACAAGAGCAGCGAGGTGTGACAAGCTAGTGGAGGGATCATATCTGCTACTGTGAGAGATGACAGCACTGTGTGTGTGTGTGTGTGTGTGTGAGAGAGAGAGAGAGAGAGAGAGGGAGTCAGAGAGAGAGAAATGGCTCCTCGGATGCAACCCAGAGTTCTGAACAGTACAAATTTGAACATTGAGATTTGGCCAAAAAAGGAGAAACAATGTATAGGAAAAAACGTTCTCCTCTGAGGATTTTCTTTCAGATGGAGTTTTGTCTGTGTGCTGAGAGGATTCTCTCTTTGAAGGCATCACCCAGACTTGTAGACTTTGTCATCAGTTATTTCTTTGGCCTCATTCGCTCAAAATCCAACACTTAACTTTTGAGAGACAAATGACTTTTGAGCTTTGTCTCAGTTTACTACACCACAGTACACATACCTGTACTAAACGAGTTAAAGTAAGGTCTTATTCATGAGTAAGGGTAAGATGTAGGGTGAGGTTGACAGGCAGATTGGTGCATTGTTGTGGTACAATATGAAAGCTTCACCTTCTGGCTCAGCTCTCAATGTACCAGTGGTGTCTATGTTCCAACCCTCAGCTATGATCATAAACTTTGGGGATTGACTAAAAGAATGAGGTCGTGGATACAAGTGACCCAAACTGAGATTCCTCCACAGGGTGTCTGGGCTCAGCCTGAGACACAGGGGGGGGATGAGTGAGCCGCTGCTCCTTTGCATCGAAATAGAGGTTAGGATGCCTTCTGGATGCCTCCCTCTAGAGATGTTCCAGGCACATCCAACTGGTATGAGACCCAGGGGCAGACCCAGAATGCACTGGAAGGATTACATATCTCTTCTGGCCTGGAATGCTTTGGCAGCCCTAAAGAGGAGCTCGAGGACATTGTTGGGGAGGAGGATGTCTGGGTAACATGGATAAATAGATGGAATAACTTGCATTCATCAAACAGAGTATAGTGCAACTATGAGATTAAAAAAATGATATAAAAAATAATATTTGAATAAATTCAAATTACTGTTAGGGGAAAAGGGTATAATATTGCAAAGATAAAGTCATAATAAATTGTGAAAAAATTGAAATTTTCTGTCAAAAAAGTGGAGGAATGGTTGATTTACTCTTGTTCTGACATGTAAGCAGTATGTCAGCTTTTATGTGTCAAATGAGAAATATTGATGACCTGAGGTTACAAGCTGCAAAAACTAAACTAGTAGAGTAGCAGCAGCTGGAGTACAGCAGAGACCTGGTTTTCCTCCAGACAGCTGAGTCAAGATAGCAGTCTTGGCACCAGAGAGTGATTAAAGCTCAGTGGGTTTAATGATATTAACAGCAGCCAGATAGATGGATGGACAAAGTTTAGGGAAGTGGTTGTGTGCTGCACTTTATCAGAGGTGAAGAAGTTAACTAGACGTGAAGTTGATGTAGAAAACACTTCCAATAAAGCATAAATCTTAACTTCACCCCCCTAAATGCAGTGCACAGCTGCTTCACTTCACCTTTCAATGGGAAGCATCCTGAACGGCAGACAGTCACAAACAAAGCTAAGTGTCTTCAGATGGAGCTTCTGTCTCTGCATCCATGAAAGAACCAAGTGTGAGGGACCCAGAGCACTGACTGTAATATGGACAATTATTTCTCTAACATTGTGAATTTTTAACATTTTTAGGTGGAGGCTTCAAATAAGCCCATTCATGTTTTCTGCTTATTTTTTTGTCTAAATTTTAATTTGTGCAAAAATAAACTAAACTAAACTAAAGTGAATGCATAATGTGACATTTTTCTCAAAATTCTCAACATACTGACTTTTTCTCCAAATAGTATGACTGTAGATCAAATGATTTTGTCTTTTTTTCTTGAAATATTGAAACTTCTTTATTCGTAATATTATCCACCTAAATTCTCAAAATCTCAGATTATCATTTTCCAGCAGTGGCTGTAATAACCTGTTGAATAGTTACGCAACTTTTGAATGTGTGTGTTTTCATATAGAGATTTCACTATATTGGTGTATACACTTACTGTATATTCATTATATTACGTCATCTTCAGGTTGAGAGAAGAGCAAATGCCAATTCATTCATACCAATGAGGGTAGAATAAAAAATAAACCTCATAATAAACCAGCACAGTTCAACCACAGAGTCTCCAAAATGACCATGAAGTTGAACCAACACCTTTCTAAAACAGTTTAAACAAAAGCTGATCATTAGAACCTTCATGGAGGTTTATTGCACTGCATTAGTTTTCTCTAGGTGGACGTAGTAAACTGGCAATTATCATAAGATTCGGATGCACTTCTCATCTAGAAATCTGCTTTACAAAAAGGGCTCAGTGCTTGACGACTTCAATTCTCAAGTTTCCATGAAGGCTTCGAGTAGTAAGACCAGTAAAATGAGAGTGGAGTGCCTGGTGGTCATGGAATTAAAGAGGCAATCCCTCTTGGTCTGAAGCTATCAAAGGCCCTGATGACTCCAAATGGAAATGACTGAAAGCCTCCGTACTATTCCTCCATACAGAACTAAATGAAAAGGGGTTTTTTTTATCTTAGGATCTCTCCTCTCCTGCGGTACACTCAACAAGGCTGATTAAGGATGCAGTGTGTGGAAAGGTTTAGGATATGCCCTGCTTAATGTTCAGGAAGAAAACGGCAGATAGTAGATAGTTGTCATGATTGTTTCCTGATTAATTTGGCTGTAGTGAAAGTGTGCAGAATGGAAAGGAGAAAAAAAATGAAGGAGGACTTCTATCATTGTCAGATATGGTCTATGAATGAAAAATACATTTTAATAAGTCTCTATCAGACAAATGCTGTGCAGGCGGAGACACTTCCATACTTGATTAGAGAGCCGGATTCATAGTTGATTCAGATTCATAAGGAAGGTGTACTTTTCTTTAAGCTTCAGGGATGAGATAAAAAAGTTTTTGCTTCACACCTTGAACATGTCCAATGCATCACAAACATTATTACCTGAGGAGGTTAGTGTAAGAGCGGGCGGGTTTGTAACTGAAGGCTCAAGTGCTCCTACCGGCTGGGAAATTGTGGGTGAAAAAATCAGATGACAAACACTTTTCCCCTGCAGCTGTCAACTGTAGCTGTAGCAGGGTTGCTGTACAGGCCGTAAAAATAATCATTTCATATATTTTTTTCATGCATAAATGGTGTAATTATGGGAGAAGTTTGTGGCATGTGTGTTGCAGGGTTGCCAATTAGTTTGCCACGCTATAGTGTACTGTTGAGATTGTGTTTTTCTAGCATGGGGCATTTAGTGACTTTACTTATGACGTTATACAGGCGCAAAAAGGATTTATGCAAGAGAAACCCAAGACAGTTGCAATTCTTTATTTTATAATTAAACTGAGGGAACATAAGACTAAGGGAACATAGGGCTGTGGGAACATGGGGCTGAGGGAACATAGAGCTGAGGGAACATAGAGTTGAGGGAACATAGAGCTGAGGGAACATAGGGCTGAGGGAACATAGAGCTGAGGGAACATAGAGCTGAGGGAACATAGGACTGAGGGAACATAGGGCTGAGGGAACATAGGGCTGAGGGAACATAGAGCTGAGGAGCGAACATAGGACTGAGGGAACATAGAGCTGAGGGAACATAGGGCTGAGGGAACATAGGGCTGAGGGAACATAGGGTTGAGGGAACATAGAGCTGAGGGAACATAGGGCTGAGGGAACACACGCTCCCGATGGTGCCACCCCCTGACACATCACATGTAGGCCTATTAATGGTAGCAGCAACTCAAGTGCAGCACAACATTTATATTTGTAAAAAAAAAAAAAAAAAAAAAAAGCTAATGTTGGCACAACTTTATAAAGCTAATGGTAGCATTAATGCTAATCTGTGTTAGTTATCTTGTTGTATCTTGTGTTAACAGGCCATGAGTAGAAATAAGTGCAATAAATGTATAAGCTATCAGCCTTCAAAATCTTCCTCTAGATGTTTTACAAAGGGACAGTTTTGCAATGTTATGTAACATTTAAACTTTAGTTTGTCTTAAACTAAAATGACTAAAATGTGAACAAAACTGATTCATTATTTTTGTTCACAGACTAATATTACGTCTCAGGTGCCGTTAACACAGTCAGTGACAGAAACCTTCAAAAAAAACCTCTACACTGGACCCTAAACAGCAAGCTAACAGCAATGTTAATGCTAACAAAGAAGCAACAGGTATTAGCATGGCGACTAGTCCAACAATGAAAGAAGACTTTGCATTGAGATTAGATGGGCTGGACTAAAAGGTGAACCAAAATCAATCAGGTGCTTATCACAGAAGGAAGGAAATTAGGGAGAAGATTTATATATTAATTTCTGTGGCTACCTGATGTTCATGGACCACTGGTAGTGGCTAAAAGCTTATATTTGTGGTTGTGCTTGAGAAACATCTGTGATCCTGACCAAATCAAGAGGTTTATTCCATTTTAGTCCATTAAAGGTTGATATTTCTGAGTAGAGTTTTGAAATTATTGCATGATTGTGGAGGAAAAGTCAGCAGATCACCAAACCATTAGGATTTATGGGGATACATTTCCTGGGATTCAGGCCAATAGTTGTTGAGATTGTAAGACTTTTTGGAGAGTTTTGGAAATGCCAACTGATAAAAATCCTGATGCCAAAAATGTACCCAATCAAGAGACTTTGGCAAGACCATATTTTCCCTTATGTTTTGAGTGCTCAGGAGCTGTCATCTGATGTACTTTGATTAACCACAAGTTGCTCGACAGAAATGTGAAATAATGCAGTGAGTGTAAAAGCTAGAGTGTGCATCTGAAAGGAGACAAATCATTATGAAGGAGACTGAAGCAGACCCCAGACTCACCAGCACACAACTGCTGATGCTCAGCAATGAAAGTGCACACCCACACACTTTCCACAACATACTCCAATACATCAACTGAATCCACTCAGCCATTTACGACCAGGATGAGGAACAAAAAGGGGGCAGAACAATCAAATGAAATCATAATTCATCTTCTAGTACCTTCATACTGCTGAATAGTCCACAATCACCTGCCAGAGCCTTCTGCAAATGGCCCTGAAAATACCTGTTGTGTATTAGAGTGTTGCTTAGCAATAAATAATGGAGAATCTGCTCATTCAATACCACTAGAACCTTATTTATTGGTACATTTAAATATAGTCTATATACATTTTGTTCTGCCTTTGTAAAGAGAGTAAACCTTCACAGCTAGTGCCAAAACATAACCTCTGTTTACTTATTCGAGGGGGATCACTGCATGGATACGCACTATG